>NC_071324.2:1522651-1825681 GCF_027563975.2 Plodia interpunctella | reverse complement strand
TAATTGTGTATAATATAATTTTTTCTTTTTCGAGATAGAATGGATGGTATTGTCGATATTGATAAAAAAAAAGAAAGTACAAAGTTGCTTTGAATACATTTCTTACTTTGTAATTACGAATAAGTATAAACAATCGAATTAATTGCAAATGTCATCTTAGCCTTGTATCTGCCAATGTGTATAAGCAGATGTGTGTACATCTGTTTATATTGTCGGTCATGCAGGTGACTGGCTAACCAGCCGCATTACCTTTTATTTCTTTGCTATTTGTTTAAAAAACATAAAAGTATTCGATATCCTAAAGTAACGAAACTATATGAAACACAGTCTTTTAATACATTGTGCATTATGACGAGTTTATATGAGAATAGACAAAATGTTAGTTTTTTTCCGAAGCGTCTGTCAAAATCACAAAGGGATCCGTTCCATTTTAGAAATTCAAATTTTTGCTTGCATTTCCACTTTCGCACCCGTCACTAACGCTTACACAAAGGGTGTCGAGAAAAATTATTAAAGCGAGTTTACTTTCCGGCCCAACTTCAGAAATGTTACGTTTTCCAATTGCTTGCGTGTCACCATTATTAACACATAAAGGGAAATGTGTCGAAAAAGTTTTCAAAGCGGAATGGCCGCGTCAATGTTCACAACAGGTGAGTGGTGTCACATCACTAGGCGGTCGCGGGACGCGCGTAAAAATAGTGCGATATCTAGCAACCTGTTACTGCTGTTGACAGCCGCCCGCGGTCAGATGGCGCTACGCACGCGCCGCAACAAACGCCAACTGAAACTTTTTAACACTACAGATTAACGCATCCTTTTTGTTACACTCGTCAAAAAATACATCCGCCGATTTGGAATTTCGACTTTTTTTCCGTTGTTGTTTTCGGCCAGTGTTTTCTTTTTTTATCGTAATAGTGTAGGTATGTTTAAGACGAAACATTTTTATAGTGGACATATTATATAAATGGTTTCATTCTTATATCTAAGTACTTAAATTTCAGTATCATTAAAAATAGGCCATGTATTGTAAGGCGTATATCTATAACAAGGTCGACTTATTACAAAATTACCTGTAAAAATTACCAAACCTAATTTTAAATTTGCATGGGTAGCGTTTTGGTAAATTAAATCAATTTGTTTCATTTCGGTTTGTATTCTGTGTTACATGTAGATGTCCCAATAATGTTTTCCGTTCATATTGTCATAACTACGTAGGGCGAGCAATACGTCCGACGAGCGTGCCTCCAGAAATTCGATTACGCCCGTTGGCCATGTCAATGACTTGAATTTCAATTAGAACAAATTATCAAGGGATCGCCACAGCAAACTTGATTTGGTAACGCAAGCGCAGTGCACTCTGCATGGCTCCCCGAGCTTCGAATTAGGATGGCTTCATTTTGGATCTGTGCGGAACTAATACGTCGAGTATACCACTAATTCTGTTTCTCGTGCACTCAATATTTCCGAAATGTAGTCGACTTTGAGCTACGCACATCACTAATTGACGCCGACGACGCCGTCATTAGGGCGATTTTATTTTCCAATTTTAAATGTCAAGTATTCAAAAAGAGAACTATCGAACGCCCTTCTCTAGACGGGAGACAGGCTGATTTCATCAGGATTTAAAAATAAATTATATTGGGACAAATCACACAGATTGAGCTAGCCCCAAAAAAGAAAGTTCGAGACTTGTGTTATGGGATACTAACTCAACGATACTAAATTTTATAACAAATATATATATATATATATATATATATATATATATATATATATATATATATAGATAAACATCCGAGACCCGGGCCAATCAGAAAAAAAACATTTTCCATCGAGATCCGACCTGGGACCTCTCGGTTCAGAAGCAAGCGCTTTACCACTGCGCCACCAAGGTCGTCCTAATTGTTTATCGAATGTTAGTCTTCTACGTATGGTGATCGTTTTATTTTTAGTTAGCTATAAATGGGCATATTCAATATTTTTTATTGAATATTGAATTCTTCTTCATAAATGTCCAGTCCTATTGGATTCACTATTTTCAGGAGACGTCGTGAAAATAGTGACTACAAAAGTCGGCCTGTCTTGATGTCAATACTACATTATATACCTAACTTATATACCTAAATGACCACATGACTAAGATCAAGTTAATTTAGCTTCCCTCTGTGCGTTGTCCAGTCCATTTAGGAGGTACATATTCACGTCCATTCAGGATTATTCCGTTGAGATACTAAATCAGTGGAAAATCACTGGACGTTTGACTGACATTAAAATTATATCATTGCAAGCTTTTAACTTTGTTATGTTAGGATGTTAAGATTAATTATGAGAATAATTAATTTAAGAATAATTAATAATGATTCTTTGTTAGGTTAAGGATGCCTTTGCACACTAGTGTTAGCAATAAGACTTTTGTTTTACGTACACGTTAGTGCCTTTTTTGACGCCGCATAAATTATATGAGAAAAATTTAATGATGTAACGAATCAAGTTTCTCAAAGGGAAATCTATATAAAAAAAAAACTGTGTTATTCCGTACAAATTGGCAGATCAGCTGATCAAACTTAGTGTCGGTAGTCGAAAATCGTCTTGGGGTTTGAGTGGACTTGATGTATGATAATATTTCTAATATGTGATAATAGTTCTTATGATCACTTTGGGGTTAAAGTGGGATAAATATATAGAATCTTAAATTACGAGAACGATGCCTTGTGGAAAGTGGAGAGCAGTGGAAAAATCATTTATGTGACCGGCTGCGGTGGAAAGAATATAAGGACTTCAAGGTTTTCAATACAATGACTTTGAGGTTTAAAAATCTAGCGCTTATAATTTTGGGGTTAAATAACGGTTAACAATTCCTTTTAAAACCTTCTTGGGGGTTGGAAGTTGAAAAAATCAAATAAACATCTTGTGGTGGAAGTGGAACGATTTTTGGCATTTGGTGGAATAAGCCAAATCATCTTTCATTGTACAATTTATCTTACGTTCTTTCAAATGTTCTTTATGTATGTTGAATCTTATACATGGCATTTTATTTAAACAATCTCGCATTCTGAATGAGAATTTTCTACTGTAATTGTATTCATTAGAATCGTTATTGCACAAAATTACAATATATATGTGAGTACATAAATTGCGGACATAACGCCTTGTGTAGGCTTTCCCTTTGGACTAAACAGAGATAGCAAATAAAGGTCCCGTTTAAAAATAAATTATGGTCTCATGACGATCACATCTTAGTCTTTCAAACTTAAAAAAAAAACTGTCGAAACTACTACTGCCATCTAGCGGCAGACAGCCGCATCGGCAATACTTAATGGCTAAAATGCGTATGCTCTGTATAGCCATTGTTCAAAATGAAGGTGTGCAAAATTACGATGAGCATCTGTCCAGAGAAGGAACATAAGGGCTTGGTCACATGTTACCACTAGTAAACAATACAGGGTGAATCTTATACATCGGCTACGGCATTATTTTGTCTACATGCTCAGTCGATGGTACTGAACAACTTTTCGTATGGAAGCAAACTTGAAATCGCGAAAAAAAAAATTAGTTAATTTTATATAGAACAGTTAATTTTTTTTGTCGCGATTTCGGAGTTACTCCCATACTAAAAGTTGTTCAGAATCGTGGACTGAGCGTGTAGACAAAATATTGCCATTGTATAAAAAGTCACCCTGTATTAATAAATATAAATTATTGTTTAAATAAACGTTGCACAACTCTCGTGTAAAGCACTGACTGCCTGATGGCCTGGGACAGGTGAAAGAAGCGTCGGACGATCTGCAATAATGCTGTATTAATAAATAATAACCTATAACCAAAGTCGCAGCTCGTACACGGATGAGAGAGGCACAGGACAGTTGGTGGAGAGTGCCGTATGCTCTGATGGCTAAAATGATACACTATTCAACTATCTCGATGCCAAAAATCACATCTTAACAGGGTACTGTGGCAAAAGGCCACAAACTAAACAACGCGCCCCCTGTTGTTACATAAATGTGAATTTTGAGATAAAATTTATATTTATAATTTGGATAATGTATCTTTCTAATGGTGAAAGAATTTTTGAAATCGGTTCAGTAGTTTCGGAGATTACTCGCCTCAAACATACAAACTCACAAACGCTTATATCTTTATAATAATTGACCGAGCGAGCGAGGTCTAACATTGTACTTGGGGCAAAAATACATTTTTATATGTATGTACGTATGTATGTATGTTAGCGAAATCTTTGTTCGCGGCGAAAATCTAGTAATAGTATAGATAAAAGACTGTCAAGGAAATCTTTGGTTGATTTCTAAAATGTCGCCGGCAACAGTGTGCGCGCAGCCTGCTCACGCACACCACTTAACATTGGGGAGCTGCGCGTCACACGCACAGGCACAGTGCAGTAGGCGCGGGGTGCGCTTTGCAATTCAGATGGAATGACGTACTTAGGCGGTATGTCCACTACGAGTCTTTGCTATTGTTGAGCACTGGTGTTCCCTATTGATTAGTCAAAATTCGGAGCGTCTGAATCGACAACATTATTACGCAAGAGCTGCAATCAGAGTTGTCAAACTACTGATTATTTCAAAATGGTAATCGAATCGATCGATCGATTGATCGAATATTGTTAATTTGTTACCTCTTCACGCTCTATCTACTCGATCAATCTTCTTGAAATTTTTCATACATGTAGTTTGAAGTATGGAGAATGCAAACACACCTTTTCTTCTCGGAAAACTAACGCGGTCGTAGCCGCGGGCAAAAGCTATTTCTATATAAACTTGGCGACGGTTGCTGCCTTTTAAGTGAAATGCGTGTCCTTTTACTAGAGTAATTCGCTTTGCCAGAGAATCCCTTTGTGCTAATGTAGTTTAGTTGCCACTCCGTATCACAGCCGCTACTTAACAGCTACAATCAATGCACTTTCGTCACTCGGAATATATTTAACCGAGTAACGACACGGTCCGTACTTTAGTTTTTTTTTTTGGGTACCGTACCTCGAAATGTGAAAACGGAACCTTTATAGCATCACTTTGTCTTCCATCTGTCAAGCCCCTTTTCCTCAGTAATGCTGTAGTCAGTACACGTATTCACTTGAGATATCCAGGTCGATGGTCCCTTGAAGCTGTGTAAAAATTAAACTTGCAAGTTGTTGCTGGACACTTCCCGTTTACTTAGAATCATGAAAATTGGCAAGAAGTTAGCATTAACAATGTAGATAAAGGAAAAAAAATACAAAACTGTGTAATTTATTGCTCGTTAAAAAAAAAAAAGTCATTCAAAATTTCCGAGGAAAAAATTCTAAAATCCCATTTGAAATTTCTATCTTTACATTTTTTTTTAAATAAAGAAACATTACTTTATTTTTTTATAACTTCATTTGTACGGAACCCTCGGTGCGCGAGTCTAACTCTCTCCTGATCGTATTATTTTTTTTGTCTTAAAATCGACGTTAAGCCCCACATAAATCTTTGAAGTATTTTTGAAGGCGGCATCAGCAGACAGTTTGCATCATTCGAATTTGCATTGCATGAAACACATGTAACGTACTAAATTTTTTATAAAGTCTATATTCATCGCAAGTAGAAAATTGAAAAACAGATGAGAAAACAAATTCATCAACGCAAGCGGTATTAGCATAAATTCTGCCGTCAATTCTGTATTGAAACCAGCCAATCAGAATACGATAATGGTCAGGAAACTAAAGACCATTGGCGGGGCATTACCTGATCAATTCGCGTTCGGAGAGATCCTTTGAACGACTGTCACCGTCACTCGGTATCGCCCGTGCTCAAACTTTACGGTCACAATAGCAACGGCACAATGACGTTCACTCACACGACGTGTATTGAGCACGACGTTTATTCGAATAGGTTAGGTACTTTTTATGCTGATGTGTGTCTAACTGGAAGCGTGAATGCGGAATCAGATGGCGCTGGTCATTGAATCGAAGTGTGTGATCTGAATGGAATGATATCTAGAGTGGAAAGAGAATTTTTCGAATTAATATTACCTACTGAAATAAAATATAGTTCTTATATTCAAATTCAAAATTCAAATTCAAATCATTTATTCAGAAATTAGACCTTCACAGGCACTTTTTCTCGTCAATCTTTATATTTATAGTTATTTCTCACAAGCTACAAACTACTGGCATTTCGGAACGACCACTGCTGAGAAGAAATGCCGAAAGAAACTCATTTGAACAGTGTTGGTCCCTATCATGCCAGATCGGCTTACCATTATTGTTTCTTACAATGTTTTTTTTTTTTTCTTTCTAATAATATATAAAAAGATCCTTCGTGTGACTTCGTAGAAATTGATATGAAACTCGTGCGAGTGACACTCCTCACATTTTTTGTCACACCAATATCCCTTCAGATTTCATTGGCATCTCTGGTCTGTTGGATTAGTGTGATCAGTAATATAACACTATCCTCAAATCTATATTATTAGTATATTATGTTGTCTGTGTCCTGTCCAAAATCCAAAAATGGGGTAGGAGGTAAAAAGCCTTAAGTCGACTAGGCTTTCCCCCAGAGAGCAGGCGGCAAGCAGGCGGTCAGCGGAAAACGATGGTCGAATGTTCGTAACTAATTGTTAGCCGCGAACTTAGACTTCACGAACACAATAAACTTTTGACGAGTTTTTACAAAATTGTAAATATTTCAAAAATGACTTAACCGATTGTTGTTGGCCCACGACATTAAAAATTCTATTGACAGATATCTTTTAAATTTCATCAAAATCAGACTAAAATGGTTCTAAAGTTGTCGCGTTACAAACATACATATATTCATACATACACACATATTAACACACATACATACAAACACACATACAAACACACATACATACAAACACACATACATACAAACACACATACATACAAACACACATACATACATACATACAAACAAACATACATACATACATATACATACATACACACATGCATACATATAGGTACATATACACAAAAAATACAATTACCATTTTCCATGTGGTCACATCACAGCAGAAAATACTCAATGGGAAAATCTGTACTGTACCAATAAATAGCAAACTGAACAAAATCAGCCAATTGTAATCGCAGGTTCAGGTGCGTTACAGCAGCAAATATATAATGATACAATAAATATACTGCCAGCATCGTCTCCCTCATACATTATGTATGTATGCCTTTACTGTATTAGTGCTCCCCGTAGATTAGCCGACGAATAGAAGCGCAATGTTGACATAACTTATGTATGGATGTTTGTCTGTCCGGGACCGTATAACAAAACATTGATAGCATAGAGATACGTCCCGAATCTCTGTGTTTCTGTGGTATTATAGCGACCGCGCGCGTTCGATAGGCTGACGAAGTTGTTTTAAGAGCGTAAAGCCAACAACAGTTCTTATTCGTTTCGTCCGATGGAAGTTTATTGTAAATCTTGGTATTTGTCGGAGCACTACATTAAAACTTTTTTAGGTGTACTGATATGATGATTTGTAAAGTTAATTAAATCACATTAAAAATCTTTTCGTGTTTTTTGGACACCTACTTTTTTTTTACAAAATCATAAATATTTTGAATATAAAGTATGAAATATATTATTATAATTTATATATAATAAACTATTATACACAGATTTTGCAGCATTTCACATAATATACTAACAGTATTTTACATTATAATCGGTGCAACAGATTAATTTATTAATCATTAGCGTATAATTATTACAATGCAACATAAAACACGACTTTTTAATATAAAAATTAGTTGTTGGAAGTTGCACATACGATTTTTGCCAGAATGTCCTTTTTCTGACAACTTTCTCATTGTTCCCGTTTATCTTGGCTCGGAACTAGAGACTCGGGGCCAAGGACCCGCGGTTCCCACATTTTCCTCTCAATCGGTCGTATAAAATTCAGCTTTATCTCCGGGACCCTCGCCGTTTTGACCCTAAGGTCCCTCCAGAAATCCCTATTAATGATTAATGAAAATTGCAATACATATAACGTCTGCCATTAAATATTTAGCTAGCTTAGTTTTCTCGAGTTCCTCGGTACTACGTAATGGCGCTTCTGAATTATTTAGCGGAATTTTATACGCTGTCTCGCTCGCACCCTTTATGTAATATCTAGATCAGGGCTGTTGCTGTAAATTTTTCAATGTATCAACAGCTGATGACGAGAATCTAATCAGAATATATACGACAAGATTTTAAAAATAAGCTTTTACGAAAATATCATTTTTGACATGAGCGTTTATTGTCGTCGTAGAGATTTTGTTGCAATGAACGCATGACGAAACATCATGTGAGCTTGAAGCCGATCCTGGGTGCACCACCAGGTCATGCTTGACATAATAATTCATTGTCACTGGAATTGAAGCGATTTTGAAAATCTCAACTTAGGGCAAGCGGAATTAGGTATTTAACTTGCAAGATTTGATTACAGCACAACGACTTGTGGGTCGGAAGAAATTAAATCAAATCTAAGGTGAAAACCACAGTGTCAGTAGTATTATCCTGCAGATTTTTTTTGTCGTTAAAATGTTTTTAATGTTCTTTACTCACTCGTGGCTCAAACCATGAGCAGATTATCAAATTTGCTATTAAACTTTTACGCAAGTCTTGTTTATATTAAACGCGTTTTCACATTAATTAGTTACAACGTAAGCCCTATGACGTAAAACTTGTGTGACGAAATTAAGCAAGTTAAAAAGTGTGTGTGTGTGTGTGTTTAATATTTGCAAAAGTTTCTCATGAAAGTAACACGTTTGTTTCGGAAACACGTATCACGTCTGTTTCTCATTAGGGTAGGCAGAGATTCGGGACTTCCATTTGCCACGATCCTAACAAATCCTGCTCGCTTCCTCTATACTCAACACTTTCATTGTATGGTAATAAAACTTATTTAAAACATAAATAAAATAAAAAAGTCTCCTTATTCCATAATGGTAGATTAAAAAACATAATTACAAGTTATTATACAAGAAATTAATTTGTCTTTTGGCAACATTCATTATAATTAAACTATGTGGATTTGAAGAAAATATATCATATTTTTATTCAAATTAATAGATAAATACAATTTGAAAACATACAAATATGTTGTTATTTCAATATCGTTGGAAAAATATCCCAAATTGACGTTGAAACTTTGAGTCTAAAGTGTCAATTGCATTCTTCAATGCATCCCAATCAATCTAAAACTCCGTCGCAGCAGGAAATCAGTGTCCTATAGGGGGTTTTCGGGGTGTGTAGGCTGCGCGTAGTTAATTATCAGAGGTGAGGCGCAGAGGGGGGGTGGTGGCGGGGGTTTGTCGTACAAATGCGACTGATTAGCCCCGCTTTGTCGAGAGCGCCTCTCTGATCTTATCACGGTCATACATTGGTTAGAAAGTGCACCGCTTTCGATTGATGGTGATCGACGTGCTTTAACTGAAACATATTTTTTTGTACTGAACATGTTTAGCGGGACTGTGTGCAGTTTTTGTGATGTTGACAATGTTGAACTCGCGTCAGGACCCGTGACCTGATCGAAAATTCGTAAGACATCAAAAATGTACAACGTTAATATTCAAGTTTTCCCTTCTGCCGATACTGTCGGAGTGCAACCCGTTTTTTTTATACTAGCTCGGCTTTACAAGAGATCATTTATATATGTAAACCTTTGGGAATAAATCTTCTAAATAACAGTGAAAACTGGAATAATAGGAATTACACGATCAATCATATAATATTTCTAAAATATTCCTATAGGTTTGTGTCGATTTTAACGTAGAGCGCTACGCCGTAGGCCCGTCGTAGCACTCTCGTAGCCGTGTCAGCTGGTTATGTTTAGAAATCCAAATTCGTGTCGTAGATCGTAGCATATACATACGTAAACCTACTAAGCTATAGGAATACTTAAGATAGCACCAGAATAGACTCACCATATATCCCAGTATCCACTGGGAGTATACAGTATCCACCAATCGATTGTCGTACAATACATTGATCTGTGTGATTTGTCCTTGTCCTAATAAATGTATTTATTTATATTTATATATATATTTATATATTTACATTGCTGTTCTAATATGAGCGATGGTTGCGTTGCATGAAACAAAATGATGCTATATAAGACTACGTAAGACGTAAAGAGATGAATTAATTCGGCGGAACTGTCATGATCTCGATAGCTCAGTGGTTAAGAGCATTGCACCGGATAGTCAGGGGCGCGGGTTCAATTCCCGCTCGGTACCAGAACTTTTTCATTTCATTGTTATTTTCGAAAATGATGCTATATTATATCAGCAAATGTGAACTGTACGAGGCGACTAGGTGATGGAAAGAATTGACAGATTGTAAACATATCTTGTGTCGAAACGTCAGGCAGTGACGTCACAATTTTGGAGTGTTAAAATAATTTATAAAAACTCTTACAACAACTTTAATCGGAACTAAAAAGTATATCGCGTAATTATTATATATTTTTATTTACGTTGTATCTAAGATTATGCATATTTGATTTGAAAATTACAATGCACTTTATTCCTTACTTGACAGAGTCTAACAAAATAAAACCGTCGGAACTAGTTTTATAACCCTATAATCTGCACACCTCTTCAATTTAAAAAGCCGGCCGAGTTAAAAATAGATTTTAATTAAAAGGGTTAATGGAATTGACATTAATTACTATTAATTATTGGTATTGTTTAAAATAGTAGTAAGTATAATAATAATTATACTTAATAATGTAATTGCTGCTGATATTGTTGCTCTATAATTGAATCGACTTTGTAGTGGAAAGTATAAATTAATGGGGGTTATAGGTGGGTAACTTACGTGGAAATAATTGCAGTCTTACATGGGTGGTAATAAATAAATAAATATGTTGGGACAAATCACACAGATTGAGCTAGCCCCAAAGTAAGTTCGAGACTTGTGTTATGAGATACCAACTCAACGATAGTGTATTTTATAATAAATACATATATAGATAAACATCCAAGACCCGGGCCAATCAGAAATGGATCAGTTTCCATCATGACACGACCGCGTAATCTAAAAAAGGTGGCTTGTTTTATATTATTTTAATTTAACGAAACGTTTGCAAATTAAATATTTAGCTACGTTGAGTATACATCTGTTCTCACTTTCATTTGTGGAAAAAGTTTATTAAATTATATCTTACCTTGGATGTTTATCGATTTATTCCATTCAGACGAACGTATTTATGTTATATTTTATTTTAATTGAATAAAACGACAAATATTCTTCGCAAATTGTTATTTTACAAGACATTTTTATAAAATTGTGAATATTTCAAAAACGATTTAACCGATTTTGTTGCCCCACGACCTTGAAAATTGTATGGACATATCCTAAATACCATTTAAATTTCATCAAAATTAGACTAACGGCTGGAATATTATCTCGTGACAAATATACATGCAAAAAAACTTTTTCTACTGGACATTTGTCCAGATATGTTATGGGATAGCAGTATTATGTTGTTCTTTTATGTCTTTTTAAACTAATTTTGACGTCTTTGTCGTTTGAGGTATAAAATGTCGTAATGTCTATTTAATGTTTATCACAAAGATTTATTTTTGTGCTGTTTTCCTTACGCGTGTCCCGATCGAAATCATCCTTATCCTGATCTATCCACCTATCCACACGTATCGTGACTGGCATTGAAACCTTCGTGCCAGCAACACTTCTGTGATGGCCCTGGGGTTGCAGTTGTTCCTATGCGGTGGTCGCTTACCATCAGGTCACCAGCCTGGTTGGTTATCAACCATAAAAAATCTGGATTAAAAGTGCCCAGTATGTTTTTTTTTACTTCGTGTACTAATTTTGATCGAAATTGATCAAATAGTGTTTGCGCGAAGAATTCCACATATTCTCATAACAAAAACATGCATTCTGAAGTCATATTACTATATCATTATCGATCTGATTTGTACGCGAGTAACATTTTGGATTTACACATAATGTCAACTGTGTTAACATACCGCCATAGCATAAATACTTGTCTAAAACCTTAATTTGGTCAGCCATGGCGACTAATCCGCATTGTGCTCCGTTAATCACAAAACGGACATAACTCTGAATCGAACCCGCACTAATGCGGCCTATAAACAATTAAACAGTAGGCGCGTTAACGAAAATGCGGGGCGAACGAGAGTACAGATGTAGTTTTGGACACATGAGCATTCTCACGCGTTTCTGTCGTCGCCCCGAACCCTGAAGAAGCTTAGAGTGATAACTTAAATTTTGGAAATTCGGCTGCGATTTTCTCGCCGGACAGACGTTGCTTTGGGAAGCTTAGGTTGCCCTTCAGCTGACAAGACTTCGTGACCCTTGCTCGCCTTGTATAGTATAAAAAGTGATTATATTATATATATTGTTGAAGTCTCAACAATAGTTGTTTCTATAATATATTATATATATAATATATATATTCGACGATCTCCGTTGGCGCAGTGGTAAAATGCTTGCCTCTGAACCGAGAGGTCGGGTCATGATGGAAAATGATCTTTTTCTAATTGGCCCGGCTCTTGGATGTTTATCTATATATATATATGTTATAAAATATAGTATCGTTGAGTTAATATCCCATGACACAAGTCTCGAACTTACTTTGGGGCTAGCTCAATCTGTGTGATTTGTCCTAATATATTTATTTATTATATTTATATTTATTTATAAGTACATCTGCCACTACCAAACGACACAAATTTTGATATCTAACATTTCTAAAACAATACGTCACTGATCTGTGACGTCATTAGTTTAAGCGCATAGTACGCATAAACGGCGTGTCTGATCACCAGGTTGGAACAACCTTTAGATGGTCCGTGCAAAGCTATTTCATATTAGCAGCCGTTTCGGCATGTGTTCGAAATTCAATTTTGAAACTGGCCGGTAAAAATAAGAAATAGAGGTAGAATATTTAAAAGCGAGTACTTTTTAAATTTGTAACTGGTTGCTGAGATTATTAAATTACTGTGATTTTTTGGTTGACAGTTTTTTTAGAAGTTTACATGTACGGCGCAGCTTTTTGGTGGATTTGTGGTTAAAATTGATTGATTGAAGATTGAATAATTACAGTCTTACACTGGTTGAGAAACAGTTGGCTTCTATGTTTTTCATTTGCTCACAGATATGACTAAAAAGTAATCTGATTGCGACAAATGAAATTACAAGTATTGCAATCTAAAAATTTCCATTGCAAAAATAATTAATAATTTTCAATATCCGACAACCCTATCGTAACGACTTTTATCAGGGTCCGGAAAGTCCGGTCTCCTAATTGTATTCGTTAGCGAATTGATGTTCTATCCAGCGGCTAGCATGTTTTTTTCTGTTCGTTTATTTATTTCTCTCATAGATGTATCTCATGAAGTTTCTGCAATCTGTTTGGCGTTTTTCTTTAACAATACAGCCAGATGGAGATGAAAGTGATGCACATTAAGGTTTAATATTCTTTTCCTTATGAGGAAACGAAAATCTCCTCATGAGCACACTTCTTATAAGTTAGCACCTCTCTCTCTCTCTCTCTCTCTCTCTCTCTCTATATATATATATATATATATATATATATATATATATTATTTATATATATATCTATCTACACTGTGTTATCACTTTATTATATTGATACAAGTTATTGTCACAAATTCGTATTTATATACATATATTGTAACATCCTGTACCTATGTACAGACAGTTAAAATAGCATCCTATTCACTCAGCCGAAATCTCCAATGCAACTGCAAACTTAAACGCGTTTACTATCTTAAATAATGCATTGATGCCCGTAATTTGTGCGTTCATTAGTATGTCCTTGAAATACGTATTCGTACTAATACATAATCGTGGTCCAATTGACGTTAGACTATTATTGTCAGAGGACTGTTGCAATTCTCGACAGGTCGGTTTTGGTGCGAGTGTTGGGCGTGAAGCGGATTGTATATATTTTGTGGTGAGGTTTAATGACTCACAAGAAGTGGCACCACAAGCTCTAAGTTTTACCTGTGTGACTGGTGGTCCTTAGTGGGACTACGAGACCTAAAGTTTAATATTTGTGGGACCACAAGTAACAGTGGGACCACGAGTCAAAAATCTCTTGGCGTACGGTCTCTTAGAATATGAACTCACAATGTCCTCGCGTTGATGACGTTCTTAATATGGGCACAATCAGGTACTTAGACCTGGCTGCAAGCATTCCCAAGAAGGGTTTATAGGTCAGGAAGATGATATGTAGTAAAAACACAAAAGAATAATCATAATTTTAATTATTATTTTGTTTACAGATTACCGTTATCTGTATGAACAATAAAATCATACCAACTTTTGCTTCGGCAATAATAAAGTTATGTTCAATGGCAAATTCTTGTGTGCAATCGTCTTTTGTTTAGTATACAAAGACCGCTCCATCAATAAAGCCCTGCGGCATAGAATAAAAAATAAATTAATATTATATTGCGAATTTTAGAAACTGGTCATAACTAGTTGTTCGCAGCGAACATAGTCCTCACGAACACAATATTTTTTTACAAAATTGTGAATATTAAAAAAACGGCTTAACCGATTTTGTTTACATACCTTTTAAATTTCATCAAAATCGGACCAACAACGGTTCGAAAGTTATCGCGTTACAAACATACATACAAAAAATGTTTTTTTGCCCCGTGTTAGACCTCGCTTCGCTCGCTCGCTCGCTCGCTCGGTCAATTATTCTAGTTAGTTTTAGAATACCGTCCGCTTGTGCCTCGGGCCGTCGGTCCAAATGCGTTTAGATTCAATTTTCGCAGTGACCACCAACGGTGTGGAAATTGTCGAAAGCCCTTGAAGCCCACAGCCCATGGCTCATGGCAACACAAGCCGACATTTCTATGTTTTCTAGCTGTAACATGTCTGTTTTTTTGTTAAGCTTTAGTTTTTCGGCGGGTCGACTAAGATCGTCCGAGCGGAAGGCGTAGTCGGAATAAATTGCTGGCTTTTATTAACCGATAAACTTTCAGACATATAAAATAAAAAAAATGTTTTTCGAGTGGACATTAATAATAGTGAACATTTGGAAAAATTTCATCTTTGCGACTGATATTTTAAGGGTTTTTTTTTTAGTTTAATCGCTGGACGCTGACTGTTAAATGGCAAAAGTGAATTGTGTATAAAATCTAACGAATTTTACATGACATGGCAACACGAACACAAGATTTTTTTAAATTTGTTCCCATTGATCCCAGCTGGGATGGGATGGGTTGTTTGTAAACTCTTTATTGCACAAATAAAACGCATACAAATAAAGCAGTAAAAAGGCTGCCGCGTATAAAGGCGGACTTATCCTATAAAGGGATTTCTTCCAGACAACAAATTTGATTTCATCAAGTGGTATGTATTACGGTTAATAGCGACCTAATATCAAAAATTAAATATCTTTTCTGACGACCTCGGTGGCGCAGTGGTAAAGTGCTTGCCTCTGAACCGAGAGGTCCCGGGTTCGATTCACGGTCGGGTCATGATGGGAAATGATCTTTTTCTGATTAGCCCGGGTCTTGGACGTTTATCTATATATGTATTTGTTATAAAATATAGTATCGTTGAGTTAGTATCCCATAACACAAGTCTCGAAATTACTTTGGGGCTAGCTCAATCTGTGTGATTTGTCCTATTAATTTCTTTATTTGACTATGTTTGACAAGATATCGCTCCTGTCCCACTATAAGTTGATTGTTTATATAATCCTTATGATTTCGCGTATCGGGCGATGTGTGCAAACACGTAATATAGCAACATAGCTTAACAAAAGATAGTTTACATTTTTACTGAAATTCACATTGCAGCATACATAGTAGGCCTGGAAACCAAACAAATATTAGTTATAACAACAGTACCGAGAATCAGTTTCTAAATAACATTGTCTTGAAGCAACGGAACAGAAACAAAATTTTTATTGATTCGATTCTGCGTAAACTCGCATGAGATTTTAGAATATTGTGCGCTTGCCTTCCTCTGTGCTATGGGTGTGGATGGAAAAATACTCGCGCTGTATCCCCTCGCGCGCAGATCATAAGAGTCAAGCAATAGAAAGAGTTTTAACTTAAACTGGAGATTCTTTCATATGTGACAGGCCAAAAATCTGTCTCACTCGATCAAAATCAAATGTCAAACGAGTTTCGCAATTCTTGGATCTGTCTACACCGTAAGGGATAGAGACTCATATTATTTAGAATTTGTTGAATTTTGCTCAAAGCAACAGAGACAAGAGGTGCACATGCAAGAGCGCATCTTTTGTACGCGGCGTGTGGTTCCCGCTTTAGAATAGAACCACTCCATATCCTCGCGTAATTATCGTACGAGGCGACTAAGGCATAAAAAGCCTAGATAGCTGAGAGGCAAAGTCATTCCTAATGAGGGTGTACGTCAGGCAGTGGCTGGTCGTAAAAGTAGCCGAATCTTCAAAACTATCAAGTTTAATTTGTTAACAACGCATATAATACTAAGACTTATTATAAATTATGACATTGACAAAAAATCCAAGCAAGCTTATTAATATTATTAGACTATACAATACTAGATGTTGCCCGGGGCTGGGCTCCCGTAGGAATTTTGAGATAAAATATAGCCTATAGCAATCTTGGATAAAGTACCTTTCCGATGTTGAAAGAATTTTTGAAATCGGTTCGGTACTTTCGGAGATTACCTGCCTCAAACATACAAACTCACAAACGCTTACCTCTTTATAATAACAGTATAGGTGAGCTGTAGGAATGTATGATGTTCGTATCAAGTATAAAGTTATTGAAAATATAAGCACTCTTATAACTATGACGCACAATTTTGCGCCTCATTTAGGATTGGCTATTCTCCAACTAGTCAGATACGTTTTCTCTAATGTCAAAAACAAAATTTTACATGGAGCTATGTATGTACTGTATGACTGTAATGTATTGTGACGTCACGGATTTTGAAGTCAAAAAGAATGACTAATATAATTAGACGGAAAAATAGTAAATCTTCCGATTAATAAAACTAATCAATTAAAGTGACATTTAATTAACGTGTTTGCTTATTTTTATGTATTCGATTTTTATAATGTTGCAAACGTACTATTGAGAAGCCGAATGCGTCGTATAATTTCTATATCCATGGTTATGCGATAAGTGTTACTTTCTGTATATTAAAGTGAATGTGCAGCGCCTAGACAAAACATTACATGGTGTTTATAACTGTCTTTTGTTTGTTTTAAATAAATAAATAAAAATAATTTAAATGACTCCATACATTTTATTTTAAACCCAGTCGGATAACCAATTGCGACTTATATATAGTCGGAGCGCGCGATGGTGTTGTTTATCTATGGAATTATGAGTGAATGAGACAGAAAAATATAGAACAAAATCTCCATTTCCGACAAATGAAGTCTTGTAAACCATTTTAAGTCAATACTCCAGGCCAGCGTCTAGCGAATTGAAAATATAATTTAATAAAAATATCCAACAGGGTTGTCGGCTTATTGAGAACACAGTATCATATCAATTTCACATCCATTTATATATGTATATATATCCACTATATATATATATATATATATATATATATTATAAGAAACAATAATGGTAAGCCCTTCTGGCATGATGATAGGGTACGGTATTTCTTCTCATCAGTGGTCGTTCCGAAATGTCAGTAGTTTGTAGCTTGTGAGAAATTATTATTTAATATAAAAATTTACGTGAAAAAGTACCTGTGAATGTTTAATTTCTAAATAAATTATTTGAATTAAAAAAAAATGCTTATTTTGAAATCTACGTAAAAAGTTTATGAAAAATGTTAACATAAGTACTCGAGAATAAAGAAGAATAAACTTATGTCAAAATGGAGAAAGAAATGTTGTCAGAGTAAAAATAAAAACCAGAATGAAAAATGAAAGACGTAACAAGCAAAATAACATTTATAAAACGCAAAATGTATGGAAATATGTATAAATTTGGGCAATAAATAAAATTATAACTTGGCTCTTGGGTGCTTCAAGTGTATGTAACTATTACTATTTATAGTTTCAAATTTTGCAAAGAATAACAAAGAAAAGCTGTCTTATTTATAATATAGGATGAAATATATAGATCAAAAACACAAAATGTCAAAACACATAAGCAAAAAAAAAAAATTAGCAAAAAAACCTGATCAAAAACACATAAGCAAAAAGAAGAAAAACATTTTGTTATCCTAGATATTATATAATGGCAACCCTAGCTCACAGTACTGGGAAAATAGTCATAAAGTGTGTTACGAGCGAAGAAGCAACATTTTTTTTCAGGTTCACAGAGGCTAACGAATGAAAAAGTAGACTAGACTGGGGCGCCCCTGTATTTTCGATAGAGGGTTAATTGGGTCTCTATCTTCATTTTTACCTGTTTTTTCCTGTCGTTGAACGGGAAAAAGATGATGCATCTCCAAAAGCGAAAAAATGCATTCACAAAAACATACATCTGATATTTTGAAAAAATTCAAAATTCTTTATTCAATTTAGGATGATATACATCACTTATTGACGTCAAAAATTACTTAAACTAAGTCTACTGCCGGCTTCCAAATCGCAGGTGAAGAAGAAGCGGCGTGATATATTTCAAAGTCATGTAATATTAGCGTCCCGTCACGGCTTAGTTCGGGTAATTACGTAATAAATCACACCCCTAAACCCTCCTCAGGAATCACTCTATCTATTGGTGAAAACCGCATGAAAATCCGTGCAGTAGTTTTTGAGTTTATCGCGAACAGACACACTGATGACGCAGTAGAGGACCTTGTTTTATAGTTGAGTTATGCACTTCTATTTTATTATTTTCAACTCTTTTTAGGAATAGGTAAAACTAATGTCAATTTTCTCCCAAGGCTATGGGTCCCTTAGCCTCGTACGACATTCACGGGAGGATAAGGATTAGTCCCAATTTTGGGCGCAACCACACGCCACACAGTACAGTTTCACACATCAGCAAATACCTGGAATGTCCACGAATTTTCGTCCACGTTATCCAGTGCAATAGCAGAATTTAATGAAGCCAGCATGGCCACCAATCCCTGTAATGACCAATTTACCACCTTAGCGGACACGGGACTGCTATAGCAGTTGTAACAATTAAACTTCTTTTGTCCCGCACAGTGTCCGCGAAAGTGTTACTTTGGGCCGAGTGTCGGCCAGTGTTAATTGTTAAAAAAAAGTTACGTTCGACGTTCAAATTTTTTAAATTTTAAGTTCTTTATTCAACTTTGATATTACTTATTGAAGTCGAAAATTTACTTGAAACTAAGTCTACTGCCGTATTCCAAAATTGTCCATAAACTAAAATCTTTGTATTAATTTTTATATTAGTTTCCAACAAATAAATTAAGTAGTTTTAATTTCAAAAACCGGTTTCGAATAAAGAATAAATCGTTTTGTTTTCGAAACTAGTTGTAAAAGTGGTCGAAACGATTTGGTATTGTGAAATTCACGCATACACACACTGGAAACCTAATCATAATTTTATCATTGTGCCCTGGGCACTAACTCAATTGGTTAACTTTAGGGGGAATCCCCTAACCAACAATATATCGTAGATCAATTAAGTTAACAGACAATTTCTATTGACAATTTCAGCTGCACATGTCAAAAATGTCGATCTCTCAAAGGGCTAAAAAAATCGCAATAAAATTCGCCGCGGTACCTAGCATTTTGAGAAAGAGGACGTCGAAAACGGTTATCCTTATCGCAGTTAATATAAGGTTGAAGTTATTAGACGTTCTAATACTAGAATGTCTGAAGTACTGTTGAGTGCGCGTTAGGGTGGCTACACGCTTTGACAGATATGCTGTTGACAATTTGACGTTGAATTATTTTGTTTTGTATTTTTCTCTCTTTTGTGATGTACTTAACTAGGCTTTATTACAATTTGGGGCACGTCTATTTCAAACCTACGTTGTTAACTTTCTATTCAATTTTATTTTGAAGTTTGTGTATTTATGAATTGTAAATCAATCACCTCAAATGCATGATTTAGAAGAAAAAAATTAAACCGTTAAATAAAGAACATTCCAAATTCAAATCATCACAAAACTTCACTAAGAATGACAAATTCGAATCGATACATTGTCGAATCGCTCCAGACACCGATAGAATAGCACAGCGTACTTTTATGGGGTATTACGTAGACAGATAGCAGGGTTTGCACAAATAGCATTAATATAAACTAGAATCGAACGTTGTGCGCTATCGATTAGGAGCTGGCGTTCACTACAATTAATGACCTGCATGTCCCTAGCCCGACAAAACAAATAGATGCGACGCGCCTCCCCGATTCACAGCGTGATTTTAACGCGCCCATTTGTTTCTAAATTCTAAATTTAAATTTCTTACGCTTTATTTTTTTTTACATTTTTTTAATGTTACACATTAAACTGCCGAATTCTAAAGGCGGGTCCGCTGCGTCATGTTTTGAACAGAACATTGTTCAAAAACATAATATTATCGTTGTAATTTTTTGTTTTTGAACAAATGTTCTGTTCAAAACAAGGCGCAGCGGACCCGGCTTAAAATATACGGTTTATTTTCCATCACAGTATATGTATAATAATATAATTTTAAATATAATTTTTTCATAAAGGCATTGTGTCTGTTTGTTTTGTATACTGTCATTTGACCTGTTCTATGGCAAATTATTAATAAAAAAAAAATAATATTATCAAGTGAACACCTGTCTTTAAACATTCATCTGTAAAGGAATGTATTAAGCGAATGAGATTCTTTCCTCGAACGATAAAACAATCTCCATAAAATAACAAGTAACATTTACAAACGACGAGGGAATAAATAACAAGCGAATAAAAGCGTAAAAGAATAGAGTTTCTCCACACCCTGTATATGTGTTTTAGGGGGTTACGTGTGTGTGCGTGGGCTGTGTGTGTGCGACAGGGGTGTCGGTGCTTAGACATTTTCGCTATTATACCCGCGTATATCGCAAAATAATATATGACTCATATCGTATGCATGGGTTTGCTTGTATGAGCCTTGTCTTTCTGTTTTGTGATGGCGATGTGAAGTGAGCTAGTTTTTTATAAGAGCCAGCTTTATAAAGGAAGTTTGTAAAGGTTCTTTTTTCGTTCGCATGTTTTATTTAAGAATTTTTAGAGTGGATTTTTGATTTTCTAGTTGCCGTTGCGAAGATTGCGGTGGGGGGTTAGGTTAAAAAAGAATTGACCAAGTTTTGCGTTAATAAAACATTGAAACTTTTGAAATTAGCATTTCACCTCTTATGTTCAATACGTTTCTGAATAATTCATAAATGACAAATCGGTCGCATTTTGACAACTAGAATTGAGATTAAACAGGACACAAAATTCCACCAAAAACTGGCAAAAATTACCGAATTCAGTTCATTCGATTTGTACGGAAATCGCTAGCACTACCCAGCTCTAAGCTATAAGGGTGCCCGCACACTATTCCCTAATCGAACGCCGCGATGACGCGCGCTGACTGGCGTGTCATTTCCGTGTCGGATCCGTGCGCCCGTCAAGGCGTGCTTTGTCAGCATAAAGCACTTGTTGTCTTTTGTCTCGGAGATTGAGGAATTTGAATAGCGCCGTTTTAATTTGAATTTGGAACTTATTTTTGTTTTTTTTTTTGTTGTTGCTGGCAATTCCATATAATATTCTCTTTTTCATTTGAGCGACGTTTAAATTTTTGTGAATAGTTTTCACATTGCACAGCGTCACCTCTATGAATAATGAAGTTTAAATCATGCTTCAACGGTTTCTCATCTGTACTGTACTTAACGAAATTTTTTGTATTAACGTTGGCAGAATTGGCAACCTGTTTATATTTAAGTTGAATCCATTCGCCTTTTCTCCATCCTGTAGATAACCAAAGTCATGTAGGATGTATTAGATTCAAACCTGGGACCTTTTGATCCACTACACCACCGGCGCTTCATTTGAGCAGAGATTCGTGAATGTGACTAGTTTAGTAACCACACAAAGGCAATTGAATTGAATTTGCAATGATTGTAGCGATTTTGACACTATATTTTATTACAAAATGAAAGTTTTTAATTTCCCGGTGGTTGTTACAAAATCGTTCATTATCTGTGTAAATCGTGTTTTTTTTTTAAATGGCGTTAAAAATGTAAGTTTGTTTACTTTTAATGATCATTAACATTTTTTAAAAGAGAGTTTGTAAATCAACGGTTAATAACGTTTAATTGCTTAACGCTTAGATAGCAATAATAGTTGAAAGTACTTCCCTTTTTTTTGTTTAAAATCTTGTCTGCTAGCGGTGCCGTAGCTGCGCTCTCCGTGGCAATCCTATTTGTCTGGGTTATGTTAGTTATCTGGGTATAATATTAATTAATTATTTAATAAAAGTGTCAATTCAATCATTATAATAAAGGTGTACCTATTTAATTTATAAATTTTATTTATTTACTAATTTTATTTGTTTTCATTAATATGTATTTACTATGATCTTTCACTCCTAAATTGTGTCATCACCGGTACTTGGAATAGTTATATAAATTAACGTTGTCAAAAAGATTTTAACACTTCAACGTTTACTTTATATGGTTTGCGATAAATTTAAAGAGAAATGGTTGGATTTGGCAACGGATTGAACGCCTTGGAAGGAGTTGGCCGTGATCTTTGCCCAGCATTGGGATAAGTTAATAATAAAAAATGTTTAAAAGTAACAGTGAAAATAAACAGAAAACTAAATTAATCGTACGTGTCTCATTTTCGAAACTCGCAAGAAAATGTTATATACCAGCGCCCCACTGCGTCAGGGCCCGGGGCCATTTGCCGAATCGCCTCTCTAAAGTTGCGCCACTGACTGCTGCTTCAGCTTGATCTAATAAAAATATTATCAGTAAAAACACTAATAAAGCATTAAATTCTTAGAAGCGAACACACAAGCGATTAAATCTGTTTACGTGTGTTTTGCTCGTAACGCAGCACGCAACTTTATAATTGCTTGTCTGCCTCCGTTCGTTGTATCGAAATAATTTTCGTTGCTGTAACTTGTCTAATTACTGTAGTACACAATCGTGCTATATATAATACTTGTATGTATTTATATTTCAACTAGATGTTGCCCGGTGCTTCGCTCCCGTGGGAATTTTGCGATAAAAAATAGCCTATAGCAATCTTGGATAATGTACCTTTCTAATGGTGAAAGAATCTTTGAAATTGGTTCGGTAGTTTCGGAGATTACTCGCCTCAAACAACACGCTCACAAACGCTTGCCTCTTTATGATAATAGTATAGATATAATAAATGTAAACATGGAAGGAGGTTTATGCCCAGTGGGCCACGGGGGATGCAGACGATGATGAAACGTCTGTTATGGGCTAATAAGTTGAATGTGATGGAATTTGAGTAAATAAATAATAAATATCCGATATTAAACATAGGTTTTTAAAACAAAACAACTGGTTGCGTAGTAATCTTACTAATATTATAAATGCGAAAGTTTATGAGGATGTATGTATGTATGTATGTTACTATTTCAAGCAAAATCTATTGGACCGATTGTTATGAAATTTGTTGGTACACGGGTAGAATATACACCTGTAATAACACAAAGGGCACTTTTTATCCCGAAATTCTCACAGGAGCAAAGCCCCGGGGGAGCAGCTAGTAAATTATATTATCCTTCTCTAGAAAATAGTTGCCAAGAATGAATAAAAATACTTTTTTCACAACTGTTTGGGAAACTCCGGTTAGTTGCTTAAAAGATCCAAATGGCTGCCACGCACGTAGCTTGACAGATATAATATTTATTATTATTATTATTCTTTGTATTTTTATATTTCACGCAAAATTAATTTTGAGGAGTTTTATTGGATACGCTCGTGGCCAAACGTAACCAATTGAAAAGAAAAAAGAAATTAAGGTATAACTGCTTTTTGCAGTAGGGTGAAAGTTAATGGATGTATATCTAATATATTGAGATTTGTGTGTAAGGATGTGGGTATGACACCACTGGACGAAATTATTATAGGGATAGTTTTAACGATTCCTGCACGCCATTGTGTTTTAATTTCTATTGCTAAATCAGTATATTTGGTCAACTTATCTGTGGAGCTGAGGTTGTGGGTGTTAGGAACGGCTATATCAATCAGATAAACTGTTTTGTTTCGTTTGTCGTGTAATGTTATGCCTGGTCTATTATGGTGAATAGTTTTATCTGTTATTATAGTTCTATCCCAATACAATTTATTTATTATTATTTTTTTTTTTGTTTCTTTTTCTCAGCATGAGCTGGTATTATCATATCATTTACGGGCGTAAACCAAGTAAATGATAAGATTTTATCTGTTTTATGATCCTGATAGGTCAGTCTGTCCGTTTTCGTCCATTTGGAGAAACTTTCGGACAATACGACATGTATTTAAGATGGCGGCTTTTTGCATAGGTATGTAAGTAGAGGGTCTCAGATCAAGAAGTTGGAGGCTATGGTGTAAATACTTAGGAATGATTCCAGTAGTTGACATCACAATGGGGACGACATAAACTTTATTATTATAATTATGACGTCATTAACAGATGCGTGTGTCATTTTGGAAATAAAGATTGCGACTGTTGACAATTTGCAAGTTAACAAAGAAAGGCTTGTGCCATTTCACTACAAAATGGCATTATGTCACTAGAACAAAACGTATTTATAGGCTACATACACATACGATACTATTGTGTATCGACCGGACATGGAAATGGAAGGTGTGGTCAGCGGTGTAGATGTGGAAACACTCGGCTTGCTTCCACAGATTCCAATCACAGCGGTCACGCCCGAGATCCATCTTATGGTCAACCGAACGTGTAATTTCGCATTAGTTGGTCAATCGACCACATTGTCTACTGTCTAATCGGCTGACGTAAAAATCATAGTCTCGTGTCAATGGCTCTCAATTGTAGTTCTTGTTCACGCGCAATAAAAAAGTAATTGACATTATTGTCACCTCACTAACTGTACTATTATTATAAAGAGGTAAGCATTTGTGAGTTTGTATGTTTGAGGCGGGTAATGTCCGAAACTATCGAACCGATTTCAAAAATTATTTCCCCATTAGAAAGGTACATTATCCAAGATTGCTATAGGCTATATTTTATCTCTAAATTCCCACGGAAGCGAAGCCCCGGGCGACATCTAGTATTAAATAAAATAAAATTGCACGTGTTTAATTTGATTAATAAATGTCGATCTTATTTATATTAATACATTTTTTATTTGATTTTAAATAAAATTTCTCTATCAGTAACAGTAACCCCACCCTAATCGTTGTCATCATTTTCAGAATCAGTGAACAACATAACAAATCCATGCAAATAAAGGGTGTAACATAGTCTAATTATCCGAATTTCTTAATACGATATCCCAAAATCATGGAATTGACACTGCACAAGCGCTGGTATTTTACAACGTGAACATCGGTATTCGACGCGAATCAATGCGACAATAATCGCGCCGCGCCGCGCCAGATCGCTGCGCTTTGCGACGAATTGCTTCAAATATTCGCATTAACACAAAGTTTGCCTATTTCCGCGTATTCCGGATTTCGGATAGTGTGGTTAGCGACGCGATTCTGCTAACTATATTGTGATTTTCGTGTTTACTTTCATAAATTTTTTATTATAATTAATAATTTTTATTAATAAAATAGATAAATGTATTTATTTGTACCAAAAAGACACTTTCACAATAAAAAGTAAAAAAAGTGTCACAGTGATACAAATAGGCGTGTATTTTATGTACAGTGTGGATTTTGCTCAAGGAGCAAACACTGATTTTCAGTTACCACCTTTAGAGGGAATGCGGTTAGGCACGCAGCGAAAGAAAAAAAAAACAGTTTTTGATCGAATTAAAATTTAGAAATGCAAAGTAAAAAAATAAAAGTAAAAAAAAAATGAAAATATTTGGCCGTAATGTATCTTGAATCTATATTATTAATATTAAATAATTACTTTTGCATTTCAAGATTTTTAATAATAATTATTATTAAATAAATTATTAAATAATTACTTTGAATTTCTAATTTTTTAATAATAATAATAATTAATAATAATGCCGATGATGATAATGTAAAAAAATAGGGGATTTGAGATACAAGTATCACAAATTATATATTTTTTTATATCTATAAAAAACAAGTTTAATTTCGTGACGGACTCGCGCACTGAAAGGTTACGTAAAAATCTAATAGATACGTTTGTGTAAATTAAAATCTGACCTGAAAAAAAACTTAGTTTATTTTTTATCTACAGATAAATTTCAACTTGATACTTCTAAGCGTTCCTGAGAAAAAGAAAATTGACATGCGGACAGACAGACAGACAGACAGACAACGAAGTGATGAATAAGGGATTCATTTCTACAGTTGGAGAACCCGAAAAAGATACAACTAGAAACAAACATACTGTAACGGCCTAACTGAACACGCGCTTTTGAATCACTGATCCGTTTACTAATTAATTATTTGCAAAATACACAAATACGTTAGACGTCATAACCATTGAACAGAACAATCCACATTCCGTCTACAGGCCGGTGGACTTGATGCGCGGATATCCGCACAGGAATCCGATAAAACGCCTGACATTAATGTATTGATTCCAAATTAGCAGACGTTCGCTGGATTCTTAACCAGGCCCCCGGGCTTGAGTCTAAAATCTCGAAAATTCCCCGCAAAACCGAATTGCCTATGAGGCATTTAGCAAAATGGTCGATTCCGACCGATTCGTCCACGTATTTTGACTTCTTGACACATTCCCGACGCGCCGTGCTGCGTGTCCGGACTCTGTCCGGGCGGGCCTATTATTTGTCTGATTTGTCTTGCAGTAGCTGTTTGAAGTTTGGGGGTTTATTGGGTACCAGTAAAGATTTCATCTTTGAATAATTGTACATTATAATAAATTAATGTATAATCACAACTTGCTTTTAAGCCTACGTTTTACTCCTAAATATGGTAAAGTACATTTTGTTGTAAGAGGCGTTCTGGTTTTTCCAAAAATATAATTATATTTTGTTAAAAATTATATTTTCAAAAAAACAAAAAATCTTCCCGTTTCTGTCGTAAATTATTTGCAGATCGAAATTTTAATAAGAAGTTAATATCATGTTCCAATAATTTCATGTTAATTCTCTAATAATTTTATTTAATATTCTCATATTTTACTTACATGTTCTTATTTAGTTCGATAAAAGCTTTTTCATTTAAAAGGTTTAAAAGTAATTATTTCCATTGAGTTCAATATAAATTGTGTTTAATGTCCAACAATAAACATATTCTTTGCTAAATAGTAACAGGCTATTGACTTCTTTTAAATGTATAGTTACACCCTGTATCATATTTTAATTAGTTATTTAAAAGAACAACACATTTGGAATGTAATTAAATTAATTATGTATATATTTCTTATAGTCGGCATATGGCCATTATCTTGACAATAAAAAGCATAAAGCCGGGTATCCATTGCTGCGCATGCTATGCAAAGAAATATTTATTTTGGCATATTTTTGAAAGTCGTATTCTTTTTTTACTTCACGATATAAAAAGCTATTTTTGAATGTAAAAACCTTGACCTCGCTTAAGACATAGTTTAAAAAATTGCTGAGCGCATATCTTTTTGTTTTTTATTTTCAGAAATATCCCAATGAACAATAGTATTAAGTAAAATTAGTACCGAGAGTGGTGTCGGGTAACCTTCAATGAGATGGCGGACGATATAATAAAAGTAGCAGGTTGTACATGGATGAGAGAGGCACAGGACAGAGGCTTAGGCTTAGGCTATTAATCTGCCAATGAAAAATTTTAAAATTTATGTTAAGAAAAATTTAATGGATAAAGCGTATTACACAATTAACGCCTATTTGACTGATAAAAACGCTTGGATCCTCCCGACAACTTTGCCACTCCACACATGATCTCCTAATTTTTATTTTACTGTTTTTTATTATTTTATTCACAATTTTGAATTTTGTTATAATAATTCGTATGGCATTTAAATTTTATTTGTAAAACATGTACGTGATTTGTGATCTTCAAGTGTCTGAATTATACTTCTATTTCGACGAATAAGAATTGTAATTATGAAGTCATGGGAATCGAGTGTGTCATGCTCACTCAAATGGTCAATCTGGTGGTGGCGTCGTGGGCCGGGTCGTGAGGTTCCCTCTATTATGGTTGAGCTACGCGATGGCTGTCCCATGCGTCAACTCGTGAACGGGTGCTGCCAGAGGGAACTGGTCATCTCGTTTCTCATATATTTTCATGTAAGTTAATTGTGTTTCACATCGATATATATATATATATATATATTATAATCAGCACTCGGATCACAATCATAACCTGTTTTGATATACCTTTTGACTATGTACATTATGTACTTTTATATATTATTAGAAAGAAAAGAAAAAAAATTTTTTTTGTAAGAAACAATAATGGTAAGCCGATCTGGCATGATAGGGACCAACACTGTTCAAATGAGTTTCTTTCGGCATTTCTTCTCAGCAGTGGTCGTTCCGAAATGCCAGTAGTTTCTAGCTTGTGAGAAATAACTATAAATTTAAAGATTGACGAGAAAAAGTGCCTGTGAAGGTCTAATTTCTGAATAAATGATTTGAATTTGAATTTGAATTTGAGGAGGTTGGCGTACGCGAAGAGAGGCCTGTGCTCAGCAGTGGGCACAAAGAGCTGAAATGATGTGATGATGAGTACTTTTAGTAAAAATGTTGGAGCAGTTTTTCACACATAAAAATATTCAAAGTGTGTGTAGCATTTAAAGTGATTTTGCTTTATGACCCAAACTCGCTTATGGTTTAACGCCCACAGCTGAATAAGTGCACTTCAAAAAAAAAAAAAGAAACGCACAAGTGGATTAAGCCTTTATTACTCAGTTAACTTTTCGAAATGGTCTTTATGTGTATTTGTTGTTCAACCGTCTGCAACAATGGTACATATCAATGCCCGCGACTTTGTTCGCATTGTTTATAAAACAGCTCTCCTATTCGCCCGTCGATTGTTCTATAAGATTTTTTTTTCTTAATGACTTTAATTGAAAAACAATTCCCCTTTTCAGGTAAGTTCGATTGCTTGTTTGGGATTCCGCGCGCATTACATCGCTGTATTAAAACAATGGTGAGTGGTGAGGAGGGGGGGGGGGGGGGAGATTTGCGTTTAGTTTTTGTTGGTGTGCGTGCGTTTTGTTACACCTAAACGTAAGTTTATACACACAATGTCGGGCTGAATGAATTGTTAGTCTTACCTGTAGCATTTTGAACAATTTAGGACATTAACTTGTGGATGCCATAAACTGTGGCAGGCAAGAGTTGCTATATTTTTAAAGATACCAATACAAATATATGAGAGAAGGATTGCCTATAAAATTACTTTTTGACTAGTCAAATTAGATACTTTTTGCTAATGTCAAAAACAAAATTTTATATGGAGCTAGTAAGAAAATTTTGTTTTGTGACATCACAGATTTTGGAGTCTAAAAGCATTTCTATTTATTTAGTAAATCTCGTAATTAACAACAATTAGAGTAACAACAAATTATTTAAATATATGCATTTTATTTTATATCCACTCAAGCAGTTAATGGAAAAATAAATAGACGTTTCTTTATTTTCTTTAAACAGATATCCAAAGTGATATTTTGTTGTGGCACAATCCGTTCAACTGAAACGTGTCTCATTTCAAAACTTCCATCAAAGAGCCCTCACAGTGAAGTTGCTAATCTAAATTAACTCACAGGAGCAACGCATTAGCACATCACACGCGAAAATGACAGGCTCAACGAACAAAACGGTTTTTGGGAAAAGTAGAAATTGGTAAGAAAAAGAACAACGATTCGGCGGCGAAGTTGGTTCGTGTTTAGGGTTGCTCTGGCCAACCTAAATAAAAGATTTCCGAAATTAGAGTGAGATTTTTCAATTTTCTGACTTGTCAGAATTTTTTTAGCGATTAGAGAGACTCAGGCCGATGATTTCAGTAAAAGCGACCAGAAAATTTATTGCGAAACCGGGCATTGCCCAGGAAAAAACATTTTGTAAACTGGCAACCCTAGTTGTAATGGACATTGGATAAAGAGCTCTTATAGCGCTAGCGAGATAAAGCAGGCACCTTTGTGTTCTGTGGCCAAGTGCCCGCCACGCTGATATTCTAATTTTAAATTTTATTTTATGCAAGTTCTCACATAGTATTTATTATTGCTTAGTTTTTGATGTAACTACCTAGTTGTGTAATTGAAATGTTTTTTTTAAACGATGTTCCATTTTTAAATTTTAATCAGGAATATTCCGAAATAAACTAGTTCTTTTTCGTATTCCAATCACAGAACATAACACACTCGTTGAGAAACTATGACGTTTATATCTATGTTTAGTGATTTTTTTAAATATAGTATATTTTTATACGTATAGTTTAATCATAAAATTGTCGTATCATTTCGTATTCTGGCAGAGGATAAACTCGACACAATTAAATTTAATCGATACATTTTCATTATCACGTGATATTATGATGATAATAATAATTCCATTTAACATTTAATAATTGTGATTTTTAATGTTCACTAAAATGGAAAAACTGTTAGTGTCATTTCCAGTTTGTGGAAGATTTCTACCAGGAGCGCTCATCCTAGTTGTTACTTCTTTTAAAACTTAACACTTAAGTTTACACTAACGTCTCTACGCTGCCGGCATCGCTCCAAATACTAGTTTTTTATTTCGCAATGGAAAAAAACTGGCCATATACAACGAACGCTGAAGCGCACACGAGAAAAATAAAGCAGGGCAATATCAAGCGCGCATACTTCATTATCTAAAAAATAACAGCAAAGTTTGAAACAATACAGCGTATTTAATACGTTGGTTCAAATACAGGCACGTTGCATTGCATATTAGCAGCCATTTTTAAATGTGTTTCCAGTTTAAAACGGCAAAGTTTCACGTCAAAAGTTTTAATCGCGGACACGTGGAGAGCGTTCAGAATACACAACTCTTTTTTAAAGCTTATTAATGCTCATTATGGGAAGTAAAATTTGTTCGCGCGGTATTCAGCGCGCGGTTCGCGAAAATTTAATTTTTTAATGCGCCAACCTTTTCCGAGACTATTTCGAATTTGGAATCGCTGTCAGTTTTGTTTTTTTTTTTTTTATAAGAAGCGGGCGCAGGGGTGTAGTAGCACAAATTATAAATAATACTACGTTTTTTTTTTCGAATACATTTTTCATTCTATATCGTACGGGGGCTGGGCTGGGGAGTTAAAATAAAGAGAAGCGCAATTGAATTTTTAATATTTCATGAAGAGGGGTAGTGAGGTGCCCTCCCGCGCTTTAATGGGGTTACGTCGGCCCCGGACGATCTTCTGACGTGTCAACAGACTTGTACTGTACTAGTTTTTTGACGCCAAATATCACAAAGCCTTTTATTTTTTTTAGTAACACACGAAACTCATTGGTTTTTGTTGTCTAATTGTTTAATATTTCCGGGAAACTATTTATAAATCGCCGTAGGACATGTCTTTATGGGGTGAAATGGGAATATTTTCGTAGAGTATTGTGCTAGCTGCCATCGCATCTTTTTCCCGATATCCCCCAGTGGGGGACAGTGGGTGGGGTGCAACAGGAATAGATGTATTTCCACGACTGCCCAAAAACGAAGTGTTATGTTATATTATTTATGCATTTGTATTTGCATAATTTGTTTCATGTGTGTCCACCTAAGCTGTGTGTATATAAAGTACTAGCTGCGCCCCGGGGCTTCGCTCGTTTGGGAATTTCATGATAAAAAGTACTTTATGTATTACTCCGGGTTATATCCTACCCGTGTACCAAATGTCATAACATTTCCGTTCATCAGTATTTGCGCGAAAGAGTAACAAACATACATACATTCTCACAAACTTTCACATGTACAATATTTATAGGGTGATTTTTTATCGTCGAGTTATTGCTTACACTGGTGTCATATTTAAAAGTTGCCGAAAGACATCTGACGTGACTTTTACAACTACCTACCACCATCTAGCGGAAAGTAAGCGAATACGCACGAGTAAACTGTGCAGGTTTCCTCACGATGCTTTCCTTCACCGGAAGCTCTAGAGCTCTAGAGAGGTCTATGAAACAACTATAATTCAACACTCATAATTAGGATAGGCACGATTAGGATTCGAACTTGGGACCTTTCGATTCACATGCGTCGTATCCACTCGACCCCCGCTTCAATATCTAGCTATAGTACTACAAGTACATGAGGTACCTACATTGAAAATACGCTTATATTGTTAATTAGCCTTCTGCGTTTTGCGTTACATACATACATATTGTTTTGCTTTATGATTATATACATTGTGTCGCTACCAAGAAATCACTGGTTCACGTAATATAACAATAGGTTATTGAAACACATACACGAACACACACACACACACATATGTATTACATAATTTAATTGGATCGATGGTTTTTATTACTTTTTGTTAGTGACGAGTTTACTTAATTATGATAACTTTTAAACTTTCGCGTTGCGTAATTATTTATTAAGGGACAGGTATTAAATGCGCATACGCCTTTTTTATTTACCTGACTGGTTAATTATCCTAAAAAAATTATTCTAATAGAATGCGAAAGGAGATAAAACGCATTTGCAAAAAAAGTGTATGTTTAACTATCTGTAAAAAAAATGCTAAACCTACATTTTTCACCAACTTCATGCAAGAATCAATAAATGACCGAGCATTCTATTTACTAAATATTAACAAAAATACGATCGCGGTAAATAGTGAAACTCTTCTTTATTTTAAGTCGGTTAATGAATGTGTTTGAATGAAAATTTGTTAAAGTGAGTTTTGTTTTATGTCAAGACGAAGGAACATTGGACTGAGGTGATTTTTGATGTGATGGTAGTTAGTCCAGAGAGTGACGTAGACAGACGGCTGTTTAACGCGGGTGGACTCGCGGGCAACAAATTAATAGGGCAAAAATTTGGACATGTGTGATTACATTTACTGTACATTCGAAATCTGTGAAAATCCGTGAAATTTTTTCGTCCCAAAATTGTATTGGACGAACACATCGGCGCGCGCGCATCATAAATCGAGCTAGCAACTCATGAATGAAACTAACTTCTACATTGTCTGTTTCCGCGATATCACATGTCGATCTCATGTAACCAATCCATTCACTATACTTGATCATAATATCCTGTCTCAGTATATTGTTTTCGGGTTTTACTTGAAACTGATTATAAAGATGTATATGAAGTATGAACACGAGCGATAAATTGTTGATTGTCCGGTTTATATTGAGTCATTGTTACAATGTTGTATGCATTAACTATATAATGTCGATGCCTCGGGTTTCTAACGGATGATTTCACTAACGCTTTACTAATTATTTGTTAATTTGACGCAATCCTTGCTTGTTGTAAATCGATGATTTCGCGTTGGTGTCAAGACACGAGCGACGGCGGCTAGTTGTGCCGCAACTATCCGCCGTCGCTCGTGTCTTGAAACGTGCTGAAACTGAAGCGTGAAATTGTGCTCGTGTCTTGCTAGTGGTTTAAAAAGAAATGGTTTAAATAAAAGGTTTTTATTGAATAGTAGGTATACGAGCATGCGGGTTACCTGGTGTTAGGCAAACCCCACTCGTGTCATAGATGCGATGCAGACTTTGTAAGAAACCGATACTCTTTTTAAAGCCCCTATGTCGAACCTTTTCGGAATAGGCGCTTAGCGTAGTATCCTTACATATTATAAAACAAAGTCTGCCGCATCTTCGCGATATACTCAAAAACGACGGCACGAATGTTCATGCGGTTTTCACCAAAAGATAGTGTGATTCCTGAGGAAGGTTTAGGCGTATAATTTATATGTTTTTGCCCGAGCGAAGCCGGTACGGGCCACTAGTTATCTAGTTTTAGTTCAGCAATAGAAGAACTTACGTAAAACTGTAGCCTTTAATATGATAGTGGAATATTCCTTAACGGTAATTTTAATCAATAAAAAATTGTCACAAATTGTCTTTTCTATTATTATTATTTAAAAATTATTTTTTCGTCGAAACTCTACGTGCAAGATCTTTATAATTAAAATAGTCTTTATATATGAATGTACACATACAAATTTTGTGAGGAATGTATGTGTGTTGTTTGTTACTCTTTCACGCAAAATTTACTGGACGGATTGTTATGAAATTTGGCACGGGTAGAAAGAACCTGATAACCTGAGGAAGGTAGAATGTTCCCAAGGAGCAAAGCCGCGGGGCGCAAACCCCGGCCCAAAAACGTAGCCAATGTTACATTGGAAAGTTTCGTCTATCGTCGTACTTAATTTCACAAAAATCTGTCTAGTAGTTACAAAAAAATAAAATAAAATATGTAAATATGGAGAGTATTATCATACAATATATGAAGTATATAAATTATCATACGTTTTATTAACTCAACATTGCCTCACCCTTCTGATAATTATATTTTATCGGAAATTAATTTTCGCTTCACCGATTCACTTAATTAAGCTTATATAAATTTAAAAATCCGATTCATGTGAGCTTAATGTAATATTACTTTTAATTTCTGGTATAATAACAGTTTATTGCTTTAATGTTTGCTTCTTCGCCAGTGCGAATTACACATTAAAATCTAACTATGAAAAGGACACACGTATAATTTTTGAACTGAAATTATATAAAGTAAAAATAGATTTGATTAAAACATGAAAAAGAACGGAGTAAAATTTCTGAGAATTTTTCGCAAACCAATTTAGTGTTAATTCTATTTTGGTTTAGATGCATAGGTGTGCTCTTTACGACGTCGTGTGCACATTCGTATGAAAATTGTTTGCTTGTAAATATTCTGGCGAAATATTGTGTAGGTAGAGACGCATTTAATGGGAAATGTTATCATCTCCTTTCAAATAGACCGACTCGCCACGGTATTTGTGTGTCTGTAAAACTATTTTGTGATATTATCGTGAATGAAACGAAACGTTGTATTGAAAGTACTTTAAATACGGCTGATGAAATTTACGTAAAACACCTGATCCTATTATAAATGCGAAAGTATTTGAGGATGTGTGTGTGTGTGTGTGTTTGTTACTCTTTTCTTTTAACAATTCGTCCCTACTGAATAGTAGGGACGAATTGTTATGAAATATACACGGGTATAATATAACCTGGAATAACACATAGGGTACTTAAAATTAGAAGCCCCGGGGCTCAGACAATAGATAAATGAGGTAAACTAGAATAATAAAAAAAATCTTAAATAAAATATTTTTTTCCAGCCAGTGATGAGAGTAGAGATTAAAAAAAAATAACATTTTTATAATAAGCGACCAGGCCAAGAGGTCAGGTGTCTAGCTCTGTTTCTATGACCCAAATCGTCACAATACGCTTTCCTCTACTACGCAATTAAAGCCAGCAGCAGACATAAAAATTACCGAAACAAAAGCTGCATAGGGGGCGCCACCCCCGCCACCGTGGTTACAATTTATCATACCAAATAAAAATACAGAATTAAAAAGAAAAAGACGGGAGACCGAAACGAGCGGGAGCGACAATCGCGCACTGGCCGGCGAATATATAACTTTTTTTTCGAAGGGGAGTTCTCTCAATCGATATTGGAAGGCGGGCAATTAAACGGAACGAATTGTTTGATATTATGAATTTTTAATCTGAAATCGATGTTGTATTAAGACATGAGTAATTGTATAGCGTTACTCTAATTTACACTTCCTAATAGAGTTTTTATGCTGTGGCTGTTAAATTTTTAAATAAAATGGCTGACATGTTTATTAAATAGTGATGTGACTCGGCTTAGTACATACAGGTGTAAGTAATTTCCAGGTGTCTTCTATAAAATTCTTTTAATTTATCACCTTTCTTTGTGGACATCGATTGCATAAATTTCCCTGTATTTATCGACATAGAAACATGAAAATGTCGATATAGGTATTTACATTATTATAAATACGTAATAATTGAAACAAAATGGTGTCGCATCATTGTGTTGTTCCAAATACAAATGAATTATGGAATGATAAGATATAAATAAACTTTTTGATGATATTTTTTTTTAATCTTAAGTAATTCGAAATTCTAAAATCAACTCTTCCTATTCGTACAATTATTTTTAAATTCTTTGGTCATAATCTGTTAATTTTTTTTTTAATTTCCGTATGAACCGCCTACTATCGCAGGCTGGTCTAACCATTGCGCGGTCGAGCTCCTCACATATTTAATTCCATACCATTCAAAATAGTTCAGTAAATCATCACCCCAAGCCCCTCTAAGCGTAGTAATACAAAAATTGAAGACTCAATTACCGTATTTTACCTACATACATTAACTCTTGTATGAAGCTCCACATTTTGTATGAAGTGTGCAATTAACTCTGTCTGTACGGTGTCCCCATACTATGACATGTCCTTTATTAGAAACTAGTTGTTGCCCGCGGCGTCGTCTGCGTATATTTTCCACGGGAACAGTTATTTTTCCGAAATGAAACTACGTGTCCACATTTGAAATTACATGTATTAGAAGCGTCAAGAGGTAACGAACGTACTTCCGCCTTTATAATATTATTAGGATAAAACTAGAATGCGGTTTTCACCGATAGATAGCATGATTCTTGAGGAAGGTTTACGTGTAGATATAATTACGTTTAATTAGTCTCAGTTACGTTTCTACCTAAACGAAACTAAGACTGGCCGCTCGCTAATCCTAACTAAGAATAAGATTTGAAATTAAGTTTGTTATCTCTTCTGGCGCTATCTACTCGACCAATGTGTTCTTGAAATTTTCCATATATGGTTTGGAGTATGGAGAAGGACATACCAGGTACCTTTCGTCCCGGAAAAATAACGCGGGCGAAGCCGCGGGCAAAAGCAATTTTTTTAATAATTAAAAAAAAGTAATATCTGTATTCTAGATTTTCTAAGTATGGCGTTTTATTTTAAATTAGTTTATTCATAAAACATTGTACTATTAAATGTTAAAATAGTATAGGGGAAGTTTGTTTGCAAGCTTCCATGGTTAAGCTTTTGTTTTAAACTTTGTACAGGTGTTCATTAGGTAATTGAACATTATTATAGTGCCCGTGCTCGTGTACGAAATAGCATTTTAATAAATAATATTTCCAACCCCAAACCGGTGGCAGTTTAATGTGTGTGTCTGTGCATCACATCTCCCAAACGGTGAAACTGTTCAAATGGTTTTTTTTCAATGTTTTTTTTTATTTTGTCGAGAATGTTTGTGAAAACTATAAAGTAGGAAGATTTTTTCAATGTGATCTGGTTTCTTCCGCAGCCATTGAGCGTCGGTGCCCAGGGGCCGCATTTGTTGTCAAACCATTGGCACGCATTTACTTGGCGATATTTTTTAAATGTTCCATGTTATAAAAATATAGTCGGAATAATACATTAAAGATAAGTACGATTCAGCAACCTATAAAATACACGTTTAGTTGGTTCCGGATAAAACCGAATGTATAAGTTAGGGACGTTTGGGATGGAACTGAAAAATCTCGTTATTAAAAAAAAGCCAGTTCGTGCCAAACATGATAGAATCGACTTTATTAAAAACCATATAAACTGACTTTCGACAGAAACGGAATAGTCAAAAGCGCGGATTAAAAAATACTTTTAGCTAGCCTTTGACCCTTAAAATAAGGCTCTGTAGCTCCGCTCTGTGTAGGGCTTCGAGACGTGATGGGCAAACAAGCTATATCGAGGCATCGACGCTAGTTACATATATTTTTAGGAATCCTTGACATCAAAATGAGATTTCAAGTCGCGTTTGCTGTCATCTAACTAAGAAATCATTAAACTAAACCATAAAAAGGGCTGTTAAAAACAAAAATTGACACAATATTATGTTTCATGTTAATTGTCACGGAAAAAATTACTTTTTATATTTTAATTGATTGTTAGTTGCACCACGGAGCCCACTGATATCAAAATAAATAAGACAATCTTTACTGTGGTGTTCTTATTTATTTACATATATTATATACTGTTATATTTCGTGCGTCTGCTCAAATATATTATTGTCAATGTCTCGGGTTCTAAGCATCGTATCGCGATGAAACCTATACCAGATTTTAAGTTAGATCATCTGCTTTACGACTGTGAGAACCGCATAAAATTTAATCATCGTCATCAAATTTAATCACAGTCGTCGTTCCTTTTTTTAAAATCTGTACATATAACAGAAGCCGATATAAGAATTTCTGTCAGATTGATGTATGAAATTTCATACAGTAATTTTTGCGTGATGCGCGAACAATCATACATAAATTGTAAATTCGAATTATCCATCTGACAGAAATTCTTATGTCGGCTTCTGTTATATGTACCGATTTTAAAAAAAGGAATGCACATTTAAATATAATAAAATTCATCAGCCAAATAATTTTCAGGCGGTCTATTGCCGGCATTAGATGTACACGAAATAGATTCCTTTAGAGAGTTGTTAGCTTGGATGAAAACACTCTCGCATATTTTCCACATCCTACGGAACACATAAAAATAATGCGCGGTCGTGCCTCGCTCAATTTTTTTATACGCCAATAGCAGACTGAATGGGCGCACCTTCTAATTAAAACACAACTTGATCGGATCCTCGATTTTGAATTGGTAATCACTTGTATCAAAGCTTACCTTTAGAAATGATCCTAAGCCATCGAGACCAATTACATAAGTTAAAGTTAGGTTCGCGGGTGGAGACGGGCCGACGTCATTAGTGTTTCTTGTTATTTGTTCGTGTATCTCGACTGGATTGAAAGGGGTTGTGAGCACGATATTTATTGATTTGAAAAACTGTATATTCTTTTCATAGGCCACAGAATAGACACCTATCAGTGTTATAGCCATTCCAATGAGCCAGGACTATCAGCTAAACATGGCCGAGTTTGGAAGCTCTTGGAACTGTACCCTTTAAGTGACAAACTTGACGTATGACCTCGTTGTTCTGAAATCAACTGGTCGTGTGTTGTCCACTTCATGTGTTAGACTTAAATGTCAACTATTTAGTGATCGAGCGAGCGAAGTGAGCATGGTATACAGTTCTACTTGGGTCAAAAATATTTTTTTTGTATGTATGTTTGTTACGTGATAACTTTCGATAAATGTATGTAGGATCTGCCAATAGAATTTTTAACTTCGTGGGGCAACAAAATCGGTTAAGCCGTTTTTGAAATATTCACAATTATGTAAAAAACTAATCTTAATTAATTGTGTTCGTGAGGTCTAAGTTCGTGGCGAACAACTAGTTATTATAATGCGCATAAAGTCAACTCTTTTTAGCGAATTGTCGCACTTGTCTTAAGAATGACCTCTAAGACGAAAACAGACGACGTGACAAGAATAATGACCTATGGAGATAGCTATAGTCGATATCTCAATTGAGTAAATTAAGCATAAATAACCCAATTCTAGATGACCCGTATTTTTGATCACGACACGGCATGTAACACCGCAATGCCTAACACGTGCCATCCTCTTTTCACACGAGGGCATAAGAGCAGCTCATTACAAGGCACATTCTAATCTTGGCTTTGGCTTAGCCCGCCACCTGTCCATTGTCTCAAAAGTGGGACATACTCGATGCGAAAATCGGAAAACATGGCAGCGCCACGTCATTAAACTCACGACAGCCAGACACCTCTGAAGAATGCACTTTTAATAAGTCATCAGCTAAGTGTACCTCCACGTGAGGGGGTGGGGGCGGCCGTGTAGGAGTAAATACAAGAGGACAGAGGGTGCGATTTTCCATGTTTTGTTATTTGAAAAATTCTGATTCGTTTTGAAAAACATTAATGAATATAATGTCGTTTCTGTGGTGAGGTGGAGTAGTTTGGTTTTGTGTCTGTGTGAAGGGTACAATTTTACAAGTTTTCAAATAACTTGTGTACAGAAAATTTCAAAAATTATTCAGCAGTTGCGCAGGTCTGAAACGTCGTTTCAGCAGTGAATTGAAATAGTTTTTATATTTGATTTGTTGACCGAGCGAAGCGAGCGCGGTCTAAAATTCTACTTGGGGTAAAAATACATTTTTTGTATGTATGTAGTTTGTAATGCGATAACTTTCGAACCGTTTAACGGATTTTGATGAAATTTGAAAGGTATGCAGGATATGCCAATATAATTTTTAAGTTCGCGGGGCATCAAAATCTGTTTTGAAATAATCACAATTTTGTAAAAAAATATTGTGTTCGCGAGGTCCAAGTTCGCGGCGAACAACTAGTAATATGGATTTAACCTTATACCTCATAATTTTCACATATCTGCCGCCTCTGTCGGCCAGTACTATGTCACGGGGTGCCGACGCGGCGTTCGCACAAAAATGACTCAGTATAAATCTGCATACAGTAATAGGGACCCGAGTAGCCCGTGAGAGGCGGTGTAAAGATCAAAGGCGCACAGATATATTTCACGCTAGATACTGCATCTTTTGTAATATAATTGTTTCGTTGTTGATTTCTTTGTTATTTTTTTTTTGTTTTTGACGACCTCGGTGGCGCTGTGGTCTTAACACTGAACCGAGAGGTCCCGGGTTCAATCCCCGGTCGGGTCATGTTGGAAAATGATCTTTTTCTGATTGGCCCGGGTCATATATGTATTTCTTATAAAAAATAGTATCCTTGAGTTAGTATCTTATAACACAAGTCTCGAAGTTACTTTGGGGCTAGCTCAATCTGTGTGATTTGTCTTATATGTATTTATTCTCAGATAAAATAAATACATGTATTTTCTTTGTGCAATGAGGAGTTTATAAAATACGTCTATTTTTGTGTCTGTGAATGCAAAACATTGTCGTACCGTCTGATTTGTTGTTTAATTAAAAAAAAAATGTTTTAGATTGTAATTTACGATGTGTAAGTATTGTACAGTTGCATGTACTTTTTTGATCAATAAATGAGACTTAATATATAATCATCTTAATATATAATCACAGCTCGTCCTTACTGGCAGGAGCCAGTGACCCGCAGTTGATAATTTAATTTGTAAAACTGAACCGTGATAACGCAACATTTTAATCCATACTAATATTACAAATACGAAAGTCTATCTGACTATCTGATTCGCTTTCACAGCTAAACCTCTAGACCTATATTGATGATATTTGGTATAGGTACATATAGTTATAGGTTCCAAGGGTTCAAATACAGGATAGATTTTTTTTTTCCGAAAATCAACCCCCTTTGGCTATAACGGGAGGTGAAAGTTTGTGTTCCGCTTTCACTGAATAACTCGCGCGGGCGAAGCCGTGGGCCAAAGCTAATTTTGTAAGTAGTATTTCCTGTGAACACCAGGCGGCTGTTTGCTCGTGGTCACATATCAATTAGGGATGTAATTATTGTCGCAAGTAATGCGGTATCTAGTTGAACTTAATCTATGGTATATCGACTTTTCCTTTCGTTGCTGTTTCTCTCGAATTTGCATCATATTATGTTGTATTTGTAACTTTACGATGAGATCAGAGTGTCGATTCAGTTAACGTTAATTGATAATTGTGTCGTAATGGTTTTTCAATCTTCCCTCTAATCTTCGCGCCCGTAAAAAAATTGCGTGAGTTTGTGAACATGTTTGTTACTTTTTCACGCTCAAACGGTTGGGCCAATTTTTATGAAATTTGGTACGCACAGGGTATAACAGAAAGTGCGCTAATCCCGTCGGTCATAGAGCCAATGGCGCTAACGTGCATAAAAAAACACGTTTAAATATTTGCAAGGTATGCTAAACAGCTTGTGAACAAAACACGATAAACAAAAAATATATATACGAGAATCGAGCGAAATATTTGTCCTAAATTCTAACTAATGTTATAAATGTGAAAGTAAGTTCGTTTGTTTGTTACCTCTCCACGCTATATCTACTGAACCAATCTTGTTGAAATTTGCATAGGTACATGTAGTTTGAAGTATGAAGAAGGACATAGGGTAGGTAGGCCTTTCATCCCGGAAAAATAACTTCACTTGGGAAAATTCCGCGGGCGAAGCCGCGGGCAATAACTAGTCTATTATATTGTGTATGCCTCAATAATTATATTTCAACTTCAAAGTACATACTTTATAAAAATTACCTATAACGATTCCAAGAAACGATATTAAACACAATAAGCTCTTTGGATACAAAACTTTTTACAACATTAAAGTGGTTAAAAGCTCCACGAAAGCCATTTGCTTGACATGCGACTGGTTGACTCGGTCATACACTGCCAGTTCCATTACTTTTTGTGGACGATACCATCGACAATTCTTTGTAAGTGAATGAGCGATGGATGCAATGTGTTGCTAAATTGCCTTGCGTTTGGTAGGCCTTTTGTCATTAGAATGCGGTTGAAAACCGGTGTTTTTTTCAAATATATTTTAGAGTTCCTTACATCAAATGGGAGCGGTTCAATGGTTAAGACGCATGTGAACCGAAAGGTCTCAGATTCGAATCCTATACCAAGTTTTGTAATCCAATCTCCATCTAATCAAAGGTCGTGATAAATTATAGCGACACAATTTTTTAGGATTCTGGACCTATAAGGTTGATACCCTAACCATAACCCTTGTAAGATCACTTCGTTGTCCGTCTGTCGTGATTCATCATCTCAACAACGCATGGACGTATCAAGTTGAAATTATAAATCGCGAAATAAACGCGCCTACTCGATATGGGCCACTTTTTAAATGTTTCATGTGATTTTTGCATTTATTTTAGAAGCCGTAAAGGTTAATTCCGCCTGCGAATTTGGTTTTAGCCTGCGAATATGGTTTGGTCTTAGGTTGGAAATTCACCGAATGAGTTTCGTAGACCAGTCTTCTTGTATGAAACTCTGCGGTGAAGGAAAACTTTGTGAGGAGACATGACACTGAACGGGCAGTTTAGTTCACTATGTGCACGACCACTGCCCCTAGGCGTTCTTCATTCATTACAAAGATGAACGGTATATAAACATACTAGCTACCTGACCTGGTTTCGCCTCAGTGTAAATTATTTTTTATAAAAATTTCAAACTGTAAAAACTGAATCGGAAACTTAATTCGGAATTAAATGTCTAATCTACACGTATTCTTCTTTTCGAGTTTGTTATGCCTGGTGTCGGATTTTAATCAAGTCGCCTAAAGGCATCTGACATGACTTTCACAACTACCTTACGGCCTCTAGCGGCAAGTGATCGCGTACACACTAGTAAACTGAATCTCGATATCTAGTGTACACGTCTTCAGAGATATGGTTGTGTCGATTCAAAATTACTTTCAACACATTATACCTTTTCAACACTTCATAAAAATAATTTCACAAATGTCGCAATCATAGTTGCCCTTATGATGTCGTGAATTTTAAAAGTCCTGTCGTCAGCTTAATGCACTTAATTTTGCTGTATAATATAGGCCTCGCGTGCTGCCAGTGTGAAAAGACATTTGTTTCTTTTTTTTTTTTTCACTAACATTTGCTTTTAACACCTCGCTACTTGTTCTAAATTTGAATTTGTATATTTTCAAAAATAGATTTAGTTTTCATTAAACTGGCTACGACCATTTTGACAGCGCGATGTGCATTTGATGCTGTTACGCCGCGAAAAAAAAGTTGAGCGAAAAACAATTTTGTAACGTTTTTTATTGGTTTAATTATCAAACTGTTCGTTCTTCGTGCACTATATGCAGCTACATTGAATTAGAATGGTAGTATATTTCCATTTTTTGTTATGCTTATGAACACCAGACATCACAAATAGCCCTATTGTTGTCTTATATTGAAGTTATAAAAGACTCTTAACGAAATGAGTCATTGTCCGTCCGTATCGCACAAACAGTAGACACACCAAGTTCAAATTTTCATGTTTTTTTTTTTTCAATAGGACTTAAGCATACCGATAACCTTACACGGTCATGACAAAACAATACGCGATTAAAATTTTTTCGATTTTTTTTTTGCTGATTTTTAACAAAAAGATGTTAAAGTGTGGGGGGTGCGCACGCGATCGGTGGTCAAGTGAAAATAACCCGCTCTTTCTCGTTTTCCTGTTACACACATCCGTCTCTTTCACGCAACTGCCACATATACAGGAAAGCGAAAGTTAAAATGTAACACATTAAAAAAAAACATTATAAAACATTTTCCGCAAACTAACAATTATCAATCGGATCGAATCTTTTCCTACACACGAATACGATTATCGGATATGAAATCGATAAATAGTTCGATCGATTATACAAAATATAATTCCCACGGATGCGTGAAGGTTAGTCAGTGTGAACTCAACGTTAATCATTAAGTTTCATTTCACAATTTTAATTAAGCATTGTGCCTTTTCCTATAAGCCCGTATTAATTCGCGCCGTTTGGCGCATAATGTCCACACAACGAGCATTTGGCGCAAAATTAACGCTTCGCAAATTGTACAATTTCTCAAAATGTATAATTAACGGGTAATCCGATAAAAGTAACTTATTTGTGACGTTCCACTCCACGAGAAAAGGTACGTAAGGGTAGGATAGTGTTTTAAGGCGTTTCAGTTGCTCATTTTTATTATAGACGCGCATAATTCGTCATTAGCGACTGCTGATAAGGTACCAATTCTCGTGCAACGTCACACATTTACACGAACGCTGTTCGCATTTTGAGAAGCACATTATGCGGAGTCTACATTGCGCGCGAAACCCACACGACTCGTGTCGCCATTACGTAATTATGCTTCGTTGCTGCATCCTATGAGATTTTTAACTTTGTAGTCCGTTTTCTGCGGTACTGCGTCATCACACGATTTTTAGATTTTTTAAAATAATAAAATAAGGATACTTCATTGACTACTCGTTCCGGTCATCACCGCTAGATGGCGCGGCCGGATCTGCAATCATTCGTTTTCCGTGTGTTGCGTCAGTTCACGCGCACTCCGTAAAAATTAAATGTTTTACGGTGAAATAAAGTGGTTAAGTTGGTTTTTAGTGGTGTGTTTTAGTGAAAAATGGGAAAAAGAACCAAGGATAAGACAAATGAAGAAATTGAAAGGAAAATTAGACGCCTGGAAAGGGAATTATATTCACGAAAAACATGGACGCCCACGCCAAATTTTCTTCCGAACGAAGGTGGGTTTATTTCGTTACTGTTTACGAACAATAGCATTTACATATTCACTATATGTACTTTAATCATTATTTCCTAAGGGGTGGCACGCGATGTCATCCGGAAATGATAAATAACTACTTTCCTAAGGGATGATACGTGATGTCATCTAGAAAGTAACCAAAGCTAACTTAGCTTTATTGTTCAAACAGATCGTGACGACTCTTCCTATAATTTCCGAGGTGAAGTGGAGCTTGACGTGTACCCTTTCGGCGACGAAAATGAGACACCTGAGTCTTTACATACGGTTGCCGAAGTTCATGCAAAAAATACATGCCTTCCTCCTGAAGTTATGGCGGAAGATTCGCAACATATTCCAGACAACGCAAAATCAGTGCTAGACTCAGATATGATAACAGAAGAATCAGTCCCTGAAGAAATCATGCAGATACTTGGTGAGGCTAAGAAAACAGAAGAGATCTTCGGAAAGAAAATTCCGCAAGGAGTCTCTGAAAAATTGGGAAAAATCTTGGTCGAGGGTCTTGCCAAAGAACAAAAGGAAATTTTACTTACCCAAAAATTAATAATACCAGAGAATTTTCAGCTGGTGAAGGCGCCCAAACTAAATCCAGAAGTGGCTTCAGTACTTACCGACCCAGCTAAAAATAGAGACAAACGGCTTGAAAAGCTTCAGAACCAATTAGGTTTGGGTATAGCGGGTCTAGTTAATTTGACAACGGAATTAATCAATAAGGAGGTTGATAAGATGGCTATAATTAAGAAAATATCAGAAGTGAATCAAATACTTCTTGATCTCCACTATGAGGAGACATTGGGTCGTAGACGATTAATTATTCCTATGTTGGATAACAAATTTATTAATATTATACAAAGTGTGAAACGCGACCAATTTCTTTTTGGAGATAATTTGGGTGACAATATCAAGACGTCTAAATCCATTGAAAAATCAAGTCTTCAGATCAAAAAACCAGCTCCTCCACAGCCACCTGCCAACCGAAAACCTTTAGCCCAGACGGGAAACTCGCGAGCTCCGGTCCGCCGTGCGAGCGGGCCCAGTGCAGCGCGCGCTCAGCCGCCGACGTCGCGATATTACCCCGAGCCGCCGCCGCCCGCCAGGAGGGCCCCGGCCCCGCCGGCGCGCCGCGCTCCGCCGCCACCAGCCCCGAGGCGATACTCGCAGGACTATCGCAGCCGCCGTCGCTAGAGAAGGTACCTTTTGCTGGCCGTATTCGACACTTTCTTACCAATTGGTTATATGTAACAACTGACCCCCAAATTTTGGAAATAGTTAGTGGATACAAGATTAAATTCAACCAAAAACCTGTTCAGACAAACGAACCTAGTAATCCGCCTTATTCGAGAACTCACATGTTAGAGTCTATAAAAAAACTTAAACATATGGGTTCAATTGTTCTATGTTCACCATGTAAAGGTCAATTTATATCCCCAATTTTTTTAATACCAAAAAGTAATGGTTCCTATAGATTTATTCTTAATTTAAAAAACCTTAACAAATTTGTTCAACAACAACACTTTAAAATGGAAGATGTCCGCACTGCTACTAAATTGTTATCAAATAATTCATATATGGGGACCATTGACCTTCAGGATGCCTACTTTGTTATTGCCATTCATATGTCCCATAGAAAGTATCTACGCTTTCGTTTTGATAACGAGTTATACGAATTCACCTGTCTGCCCTTTGGATTGTGTTCGGCTCCTCTCGTTTTTACGAAATTGATGAAACCTGTACTTACTTATTTGCGTACTTCACAACATAAAATAGTAGGGTATATCGACGATTTATGGTGCATAGCAGATTGTTATAACTCGTGTATCAAAACATTAACAGAAGTAATGCATATCTTAGAATTACTGGGATTTATAATTAATTATGAGAAAAGTTGTTTAGTGCCTACTAAAAAGTGCAAGTTTTTAGGTATTGATCTTAATTCACAAAACATGACTTTAGAATTGCCTACCGAAAAACGTAAAAAAATCTATGATTTGGTTAGAAACATATCAAGTAAAAAGTCAATAAAAATTCGAGAATTTGCTAAGTTTTTAGGTAATTTGACGGCAGCCTGTCCAGCTGTATCTTATGGCTGGTTATACACCAAGCGTTTTGAGAGGGAAAAATATTTAGCCTTGTTGGATTTCCCGGATTATGATGCCAAAATGGATATAAAACCTGAATTGTTACAGGATTTTTTTTTGGTGGGAAAAAGTTATCAATTATGTAGATAATCCTATTCGCACTGGACATTTTCAATATGAAATATTTTCAGATGCCTCACTTTCTGGATGGGGACTATTTTGTAATGGACAGTCAGTCAATGGATTTTGGTCATATGAGGAAAATCAATATCATATTAATTATTTAGAGTTATTGGCCGCTTTTATTGGTTTAAAATGCTTTTGTAAAAATTTGTACAATGCAGAAATCCTATTACGAATAGACAACACTACAGCCATTTCCTACATTAACAGAATGGGTGGAGTACAATATCCCCATCTAAATGACATAACCCGTCAAATTTGGCAGTGGTGTGAAGAAAGAGGAATTTTCATTTTTGCATCATACATCAGGTCCTGTGATAATATTGAAGCAGATCAGGCCTCAAGATTGTCAAATATTGACACCGAGTGGGAATTACATGAATCCTGTTTTCAGGATATTGTCACGGAGTTAGGCCAACCTGATATTGACTTGTTTGCATCCAGAATTAACAAAAAATGTTTTAAATTTGTGTCGTGGAAACGAGACCCAGAAGCTTTTGAAATTGATGCATTCACTTTGAATTGGAAAAATTTTTTCTTTTATGCTTTTCCACCCTTTTCAGTCATATTGAAATGTCTTAGAAAAATCATCAATGATAATGCTACTGGGCTGTTAGTTGTACCTTACTGGCCAAGCCAACCATGGTTTCCGCTCTTTATTTCTCTGACGGTAACTGATATAATATTCCTTAATCCCGATAGGAATATGTTACTTTCCCCTTACAGAACACCTCACCCGTTATGGTCAAGCCTTACCCTGGCGTGTGCGAAGTTATCCGGGAGGCGTTTGGAAGACAAGGGCTAGATATAGACACAATAAACATTATGATTCAATCCTTAGCCAAGAATACTTTGCAACAGTATAACTCAACTTATAAATTATGGTTTTCTTTTTGTAAAGACAATAACTTAGATTTCTTTGAGGTAAATGTTCCAACGTTACTAAAATTTTTGTCACAAGAGTTCAAAAATGGTGCTAGCTATAGTTCATTAAACTGTATGAGATCAGCGCTATCAATAATTTTAGGTAAAGGAATTTGTACGAATGATTACATAGCAAGGTTCCTAAAAGGTGTCTTTAAAAATAGGCCAAGTTTTCCAAAATATAAAAATACGTGGGATCCCAATTCGGTGTTGACATATCTTTCTAGTCAATTTCCTAATGAATCATTACCTTTAGAAATTATTACCAAAAAATTGGTGACTCTGCTCGCGTTATCCACGGGACAACGTGTTCAGACGTTATCATTAATTAAATTGTGTAATGTTAATATTAGTGAAACATGCATTAATATCATTATAGACGAGATACTTAAATCATCTGCACCTAACAAGAACAATCCAAGATTGCAGATTCCATTCTTCAGTGAAAAGCCCTGTATTTGCCCTGCGAGAGTTCTCTCTGCCTATATTCACTTAACAAAAGATGTGCGAAATGAGCCAGATACAGACCGGCTAATCTTAACAACTAAAAAACCTTTCCATAACGCCAGCTCTCAGTCCATAAGTCGCTGGATAAAGAGCGTACTCAGTGACAGCGGTATAGATGTCAGTGTGTTCTCAGCTCACAGCACGCGGCACGCTTCGACGTCAGCGGCGCGCCGAGCTGGTATCTCCGTTGACGTCATCAAGCGTTCTGCTGGTTGGTCTGGCTCATCTCTCTGCTTTGCCAAGTTCTATAACTTACCATTGCCAGATGTTGATGAAGGCAGATCTTTCGCTCAAGCTGTTTTTGATACAAATTAGTTTTAATTGTTATAAGTGATAAGGTGACATTAGTTATAATGAGTAAATATTAAATTTAAAACCTTGTGATTTGAAACTGTTTAACTACCTCGTGATTCGAAACTTTAATAATATAAATAAATATACTTTTGATTTATTCAATGTATATTTTATTTCAAAATAAATTCTATCATTCCGCACGATTGCGCTAAACATCTACAAAGTTAAAAATCTCATAGGATGCAGCAACGAAGCATAATTTATGGTTAATTGAACTTACCTTAAGTGAACTTCAACCAAAATTATGCGAGTTGCTGCATCCGTAGAGATTTAAGTCCCCTCACCACCCGCGGTAATTTATTTCGCCCCTGTATAGACTGCAGAATGATAAAATTTAGCTTCTCTAAAAAGAATGATTGCAGATCCGGCCGCGCCATCTAGCGGTGATGACCGGAACGAGTAGTCAATGAAGTATCCTTATTTTATTATTTTAAAAAATCTAAAAATCGTGTGATGACGCAGTACCGCAGAAAACGGACTACAAAGTTAAAAATCTCTACGGATGCAGCAACTCGCATAATTTTGGTTGAAGTTCACTTAAGGTAAGTTCAATTAACCATAAATTATATCAGCGAGATATTCAGCGGATACTTTTTATTGCGATCATGTAGAGCCATTGTTCGTTGGGGAACTCGCCCTGGGGTTTATGGGTTTTAATAAAGTGATTAAAGGCCATAGCGTAACACCGCGATACGGAGGCGGTGTCAACTTTAAAGTTGGCGCATAAAAGCAGAATCAATCCGTAACTGTTTAAGGTCCAGTGAACAGCCCAGTGGACACAATTCCAAAAATATACAATAGCCATTTTAATAAATGGATAAAATTAAATTTATGTATATTTTTGGTAAGTGATGCAGCGATAGGCCGTGTTGTAGGAAATGGAGAGTTATGGAAACTGACATATTGCGCCGAAGCCCCTCAGCTGATGGGACGTGTGGGTTGACACATCTTGCATTTTGCTTCTACCTCTCATCTTCGCGCTTTTCCTTTGTATTTGCGGCTGTAACGCACCGAAGCCCGGCTTCAGCGTGTAATTGATTGAGCTGTAACTTCAATCAAATACATTGTGCTTAGGGAAAAGAATAATTTAATATTTATTATCAAATGACTTTACATATTTGCCATCGAAACGTAAATACCAAGCAAGCGACATAAATAATTAAATAAATATAAATTTAGAAAACATTTCCAGGTCAATTTAAAAAACTTTTCCGAGGATCGAACCCGGGACTTCCAGTGTAGCAGTCCGGCGTGATGACCATTAGGCCACGGAGGTCGTCAAAGTTTTAGTCTTGTACATTGTTTTTATTTTAGTTTAAATATAAACCAAAAGTAAGTCAATCCATCAAAGCGTACATTCTCGGAGATACAGAAAGGGGTCAAGGTTTACTCAATTACGACTACCCAACGCAACGCCCCCCCCTCCTGCTCCAGGGGGTCGTCTACCCGGTTGTCTGTTCGACATCGCACTTTGCACAAACGTGCCAAATTCTTTTGCCGTGTCAAAAATTATTGACGACCTCCGTGGCCATCATGCCGGACCGGTATACTGGAGGTCCTGGGTTTGACCCCCGGTCAGGTCAACATGGAAAATGATCTTTATCAGATTGATCTGGGTCTTGGTTGTTTATCGATATATGTTATATATGTATATGTTATAGAAAATAGTGTCGTTGAGTTAGCATCCCACAATACAAGTTTCGAACGAACTTTGGGGCTAACTCAATTAGTATGATTTGTCCCTATATATTTATAGTTTTAGCGTACTTATGTCATGTAGGGTCAATTCTGGAACCTTTGGCTTTTACATGCTCCCATTCCTTGCTCAGCCAGTTTTCTGAAAAAGGACTGATTCAGAGTATCTTCAATCATGATCACCTCTATAGCCTATTTAATGGTCTTAGTTTCGATTTCCCCCGGTCAGGTCAAAATTTAAAATGTCCTTTGATCTATAAGTTAATATCCTGTAACACAAGTCTCGAACTTCCTTAGGGGCTAAGTCAATCTGTGTGATTTGTACATTAATATATATTTATTTATGTCATCTGTAACAACAAGCTTGTAGTTTTCTAACTTTTTTTTTTGTATTTTATTCAACATTACATTTGGTATTTACTTATAGGAACTTATAGAATTCGTTCGAACTCCTTCTTAGCGCGACGACTCGGATAAATTTGTAAAGACTCATACAACGCCGCCGAAAAAGCACTTTCTGTGGCGTCTGTGATGTATGTAAGTTAATATATTATAAATGGTTGTGAGTAGTCTAAATATCTTGGTTGTGAGATGTCATTATATGGCCAGTTCGAAATAAATGCTTGTTGCGTACGCCGTGTTGTTATTAGCTCCGCGACACCACCATCCCTCAGGACTTCATCGACTGCGGTTGTAGAACACGTAGGTACACATTTGTTAGAACCACTGCTGTGAGGACAGACTAAAGTCTGAGTTTCAGCTATAAGGTCTGCTTATCAGCTAACTGATCGCAGTTGTGGTAGTATTAACTGTTAATCTGTGGTAGGTTTTATGAAATGGTAGGATTCTCTTATGACGCACCCAATTTTGAAAACTGCAAGCGCCAAATGCAAGGGTCGTTGCTCGAGACCAAAATAACGAGGGGACGGAATTATCTCTTAATATCCCGGTACCAGTCTTAGCTGTCAAGCCCTTGGTTCACTTTGCTACTTTTTCTACTCCACTAGACCATTAGTAGGCATATCATTGACCATCTGAAGCCTATGTATACGGGAAGTCGAGTATATTCGCATAAACACATTCAGATGGCTTGACTTGTATGGCTACCTACCGACATCTAGTGGCAAGTAGGCGCACACACTACACGTTAGTGAGCTAAATAGTCATTAAACAGGTTGTGTGACTGTGCAGGTTTCCTCACGTTGATTTCCATCACGAGACAAGTGGTCGTGTGAGGCTTGAGTGGGATTCGAACTGGGACCTTCGATCACGGCCGGACGGATGTGTTTACACTGATATGTTCTCAAATCTTTATTTGCGTCCTTAATGTAAGTAACAGATCTTTCTTATATATAATAGAGCAGTTAAGGAACTTTACGAGCGCAACCTTTCGATCACGGCCGGACGGATGTGTGTACACTGATATGTTCTCAAATCTTTATTTGAATCCTTAATGTAAGTAACAGATCTTTCTTATATATAATAGAGCAGTTAAGGTACTTTACGAGCGCAGCAGTTGTGATAGATATATGTGGTGAGCTTCGTTTCTGGGACATGTATAATGTGCGCGTCGGGCGTCGTGAGGTGGCGAAAGTGACGCTTCGCAAAGTGCACGCTCACCCTACGCAACCCCTGCATCGACGTCCCACTCTTATTTTTGTTGCCTTATACTTTTTTTTCTATATGAAGGTCTACTCAGTTATTCATGCGAGCGGGATTTTGCTTGTTTTTTTTTTTTTTTTACTCTTTTCATGCGCCGTATATAGATATTTTGGCTACCGCCTATTTTTTCGTGACTATAAAACTCTGACGTCGTGTACTTTTTTCGCGGTGGCCGGTCGGGGGTGCTCACTGTTAGAGAATTATTCATTGGCCACCCCCGCCGGACCGCTTCCTTTATTTTCTGTTTGTTATGAATTATGTCGAATGACTTTTCCGACGCCCCCGTACCTTTCGTTTTCACTAATTACTTTTTCTATAGAAACTATAAATCTTGCAAGTTGACTAATCGAATTTCTTTACGTATCTACTGTTATATTTTTTTTTCCGTTGGTAAGCCTGAAGGTAGTCACGCCACGGGGTCGTTAAGTTTGTTTTCTATTAGATAAATAAATAAATTGTACGTCATAATAGGCAGACAGGTTCGCACGCGATCGCTCCGATATGTTTTGAGGGAACCCTGCGTCCTAGGTTAGCGGCAAAGCTGGGCGACGCGTCTGCTAGTTACACGTCACGTGAAGACAGCTATCGGGACGTCACTGTATGTGACAAATTACCGGATGTTTCATGGGGATCATGCTTGAAACTGAAACATTATATTATTCAATTAGTTCGATCAAAAACGACTGTCTACGACTACAGGAAGAAACTATAAAAGTAAAAAAAAGCTTTATACTTGTTTCCTATATGTAAGTTTTGTATAAAGAATAATTTATAAACAATTATATAAAAATCATATTTAATTATCATTTGCAACAACAGACTTAAATTTATTACTTGCGTAACATCAAGTACACAGTCAACAGCACATCAACCTACGCAAATTCATTGAAAACTCGCCGCTATTACCGCGCCTCGGGCGGTTCATGCGGGGTAACTTGATGTGCTTGTTGACTGTACGACAAAAATACTATGATTCTTGATTTTGTCTATGATATTTGACGTGCAAAATTTATGCTACACTGTTGTACGTATATTTAGTTGGTATTGCGTTTTTATTATTATTATAATTACTTTTTATAGCTAACGTAATTGTTGGAAGAGGTCTTAACGATCATCAATATTGTTATGAGTCGGCCATAATCGTCGCATGTCAGAAACAATAAGCGCTGTAATGATGGAGCAGACTGGCGACTTTTTGTAGTGGCTACCGGCGTCTGGCCGCCGGCCGACTGGAATGCCGACAGAGTGACAATGTTTCGATTTTTAGCCGATTGAAATTGATTGCAAAATTGCATTATGTACAATCGAAATTGTGACTTGTGTAAACAAAAAAATGAATGTGTAATTTGTGGGTTTTTAGGGTCAAATAAAGGATTTTCGTTTTGGCTAGCTAACATAACTTTAATATTTTATTTAGTAGATTTGTCATTCATTTAAAAATACCCTACCTACTTCAGATTTATTTTTGTCAGTCAATATGTTTCATACAGAATTAAGAAACAAAAGTCAATATGAGATATTTTGAAAGTGATACCTACCTTACAACGCGATTTTAATTTCAATCGATTTCTAAAAGGCCCAATAAATTTGAAAATTATTTGAAATCAGAACAAGATTTCTTAGTTTTTCTTTTCATTTCTAAGCTGCCAGTTAAAAATCCCGTTCCATATTTAAAAAGTATAACGTTTGCCACGCCCTGGACATCGCCTAGGAATGTAATGTATATTAATTAAAATGACCAAAAGCCAAAGTAATTACAATCCTATGCGAAGTTCGTTATTTTTGTAATAGAAGATGGAGTTATTATATTGTAGCATGTTATTAAGCAATAATTATAACTTTTTATCGATTCTTTTAACGAAAAGTGTGTGACTGGCCATGTTTTTTTTTTCAGGTGACAAAATTTTAAACGAAATATTGTTTTATTTCATACTAGCTTTTGCCCGTGGCTTCCTTCGCGTAGTTTCCAACTGAAACAGTATATTTTTCATGTTTTGCTTTTCCACGATGAAAGTTAGTAAATAAAGGACACAACAGCAGAACTGTTGATGGCACTAGTGGCCAGTGACAGTTAAGAAGTTAATATTAGTTTCATTACTTTTAAAACGGAATTAGTGATTTAAAAGTATTTAAAATAGTACATGAGTCAGATTGGTATACAAAATCACATGGCACGAGTAGGATTCGAACTTGGGACCTTTCGGTTCACAAGCTTAACCATTAGGCCACCACCGCTTCTGAATGTAATTTGTATGCAGGATCTCCAGAAGATTAAACTGAACATGTATAACGCGTGAATTGGTAACAAATGAATATACAATTAGTTGAGATTTCACTATTGTGTAATTACTATACCAAATACTATCTTCGCCTTTGCGGTTCTATTCTGGATTAGGCTATGATTTTACGACCGGCTGACGTCAACCCTCATTGGGAATACTATTATCTATCAACTGTCAAGGCTCGTGTCGAAGATTTGCCGTATTCTATGACGGGGTTCCGACCGATTAATTCCAAATTAATAATAAAATCGTTTATCAATCCGCGTAATCTTAAAACAAACAAATAAAACAATTACTTGATAAAAATGAAACGCGCGAGGAAACGCTTCCGGACTGTAGGTTCCACTGCTAATTTCCACTAATGGGACTGGCGGGATTTTCAAATACACGTGGACCCAGATAGGTGGTGGAGCTAACAATATAAATTTTAGACAATGTTTCATTGGATTAGCGGCCCCACTGACCATGCTTGACTGAAACCTCTGTGGATAAAACAATATTTAAATATAACAGCTTGACTCAAGCGGTTCTTGTTATGTAGATACTATTAACTACATAAATGTTCTTAGACAACCGCTACATATTTGTCCGTATACTGTTGTACTGTTGTAAAGGTACCTAACTAATAAAAATAAAATTATCATTTTTGAAATTATCATTAAACTTTATAATAAAAAAGACAAGTTAATAGGAATCTATTAGCTTCTTCTGAGTATTATGTTGTTTGAATAAACAACATAATACTCAGAAGAAGCGGAACAAACGACGTGACAGAACTACATCAATTATTACAATTTCTGAGATAAAACCTTGTTTTCCACAGTGAAAGCCAACAAAAGATTCAAATTCACACTCTACTGCCTGCTAAAATATGTAGAGCAGTTGGCTCCTGGACTACAAATTTAAATTTCATATGTATGTTCATCTATTACAGATGCACTCATTAATATCATAAGTGATGTGTGGACGAGCGCGCCGCGCGACTCTCGACCATACAGCACGCTAATAAAGTTTAATTTCGATCGAGTAGTGATCTCTGTCATCGCTTTAAGATTATGTCAGATGAAAAATGTTGCAGATTGTGTGTGTCATGAAAAAACATTGTTAGAACGGCGTTTCACATGCAAATTTTGAGTGGGACGTCGCGCAAATGTTGTATTTAGGTGTTTTTGAACGATTTAAACAATGTACGTACTTGTGTTGGTGCTGTTCTATGGTGTAATTTGAAAATAAAAAAAAATGTGTGTTTGATCTCAATCTAGTTCATGGGTAGCAAAAATTTTGTCTAGGGCACACGTAAACTCATTTTATTTTACTTATATTGGGGCTAGCTCATTCTGTGTGATTTGTCCTAATATATTTATTTATTTTTAAAAAAGTTTTTTTTTCTCTCCGCCCGTATATTGTTTTTTGCATTCATAATACTGGCAGCTATGGTAAAACAAAGCATTCTTATTGTGAATAGTTAATTTAGACCATTCTATTTACAGTTATTTGCGCGGCAGACAGACTATGGTAATATTATTATTATATTGCCCTGTTGATATTTTAAACGCGAACAAAGATGGAGTGTACATTTATAACAATTATAAAAGTAGGCACTATTTATTTAAACAAGTTACTACGTTTGTGTATGTCAAGTTGGACAATATTTTTTAATCTACCGAGAGATTGAAAATTATATGATGATCTGATAAAAACCCTGTCAAGCGCGAAGTGTAGGTAATTCAAATTAGTTTTTTGTTATGTACCTACTGTATTGCAAGTCCCTTGTCAAATTTCGTAATTATATTGTTCAAATTCTAGACTCGAGTATAATGATAAAGTATAAACTTTTTTGAGAAAATACAGACGGATGACGAAATGATCTTATAAAGATTCAAGTTTTACCTTTTGAGTGGCGAACTCTAATAATGTGTAAAATTTTATTGACTAAAATTTTACAATGAAATTTAAAAAAAAACAAAGAAATTCTGACGCTTTTTGTTATCAGAATGACACAGCGACCTTTGATGAGAAAGTCTCTCACAAGTTTCCATTCAGTCGCATGCAACTGGCATACTGAAAATCGCGGTTCGACAGGGCCGACGTCAGTGTTCCACATTTAAAATTTTCTTGAAAAAAAATATAATTTAAATTTTTACGATTCCATTTTAATTTTTCTATTTTCAATCTGTAATGTCGCATGTAATATATCTTTTTAAATGTAAAAAGGAACGTTATTAATATTGATAGTGAATTAACCAGTGATTTTAAAAGTATGATTGTAAAATATGTAGCATTTACATCATATTCTATTCTCTATAATTGCGACCCGCCTCCCACCGCTGTGTTCCCCTTATTAAATATTTATTTTAATATAGGAACATTCATATTCACTGTGAATAATTTATAACACTCGCGGAACACCCCGCCCGAGGAAGAAAATTTTGATATACGATGGAAATATCCCATTATACCTCGTGTTTACATAACGAAACAAAATGTGGAAATGTTTCATTTATTTTTAACGCTATATGAAATTTTACTTGAGAAACTTGTGAAACCTAAGTATTGCTAAATCTAAATAACTGGGAATAAAATACGCTTTTGTATTTTTATGTAAGACATTTTTACGTAAAAGTCAATTTCTGTAATATCATTGGGTAATTGCCGGCTATGAGTGTAATTTTCTTGTTATTTAACTGTCCAGTGTTATTTTAAAATCACCTCATAGTATAAAAGAAGTCGCTCCCCGCGTCTGTCTGGTTCTAAACTTCTTACGGATTTTGATGCAGTTTTCACTGCTATTTAGACAATATATTCCCGAAGATATGACCTTGAGCGAAGTCGGCCGTAGTACGTACTAATGAGACTAAATAAATTTTAAAATTTAATTTTTGACACAATCTATTATCGACTTCAGTAAACTGTTCATTCGTTCATTCATGAGTTCATTCTTCGGAGCCGATCCCGGTTGCATCTGGTTATGCATTGTCGTCAAAACTAAACGTGTACTTAGTACTTACACAATTTTTTAATAGGTTGAAGATAATTGCATCAAAATAGAATTGCGATGTTCCCGAACCCGAACCCGAACAAAAAACATTATGACATTTACACATTGAGACAGAAACGCATGTAAAAGTTAACTGAGATGATAATAATGGGAAGCAATGATCTATTGCAAGATATTCGTAATGATTTTCGCTGACATGATCAATTAAATTTATTTTGATTCAATATAGGTATCACGGAACACAATTTTTTTTTCTGTATTACGTGGAATATATGTTGTGTTTATTAGAACATTCATTATTATTAAATGCTGCGCTGCGTATCCCTAAATACTAAACACAATGACCCCAAAAATGGGTCGATGTAATTGGATAATTGTAGTAACTTACCCGCATATTCGTATTACTTTCTTGCTTAATATGTAGTGACCTTTTCCTTTTTGTTTAATTGATGAATATTTTATTCCCGTCTAAGCTCGTGATGTCAATTATCGAACAAGTAATACATAATTGGTGTTATAATGTTTTTCAGTCGTACATGACGTTTCTTCCTTTGTTTTGTCAATTGTGAACTAGCCAGTCTTGTTTATTTAAAAATAATTGTGCCGTAACGGACCTTACGTCTAACGATGAATTTATTAAGTTTGTTCAGTCAGCCGCAAATAATGTTTAGTTCTAAGTGACGTTTCTAACAATGATGTGTCAAATGGAACATGTTTGAAATAGGAATAAATATTACACCAATTAAAAATGTTGCAAAAATAAACGTTCTAAAATAACAAATGGAATGTCGTTAAATCAAAATTAGAACGATTTGAAGTTTGCCAAGTTCTAATATTTTTAAATTTTAAATTCGCGTTCGGCCCTGTGCCGTCTTGGCTCAACCCTTGCATTAATAGAGGTATGTCGTTCCTTGTGAAGTTCTGACAAAGGGTACGCGAGACGACTATTTTTATTAAAACCAGTGGCAAAGGCAGTTTTTTTTTTAATAACTTATGTACGTAGGTGCGGGTCGAGCATTTGAATCGCACTCGTAGTCGCGTGCCGCCGCGGGATTTTTTTGAGGAAACAGTTGAGAGGTCCTTTGTGACGCAGACTCTGTTTACCATTCTCCTTTCTCCCTTGATCGTGTTATCTGAATTGTCACCCACGATTAGAAAAGTAAGGTCAATAGGCGTAATCTTAAAAGCTTTTGTGATTTTCCTAATTGCTTGGATGTGATATGATTGAATTTTAAAAAGACGTTGAAATTTTGGGTAACTGCATACCTATTTAAAAAGCTTGACGGACGTAATTGTCGGAATCTTCTTAATTTGTGTTCATATAAATATTGATACAGTCTTAGGTTAATGGGTGGTTTTCAGTCACATTTCCGGCAATGCGTATAAACGCTCAGGGCTCAGGAACTCTTTACGGCTTATTATAATAATTCATCGGACTAAGAAATTTTTCAAACACGGTTACAATAATACAGATATTAACATAATTTGTTATAGTGCGCTATTTTTTTCTATTTAACAAATTATTTGTATACTATATACAAATATTTTGTCACTTACATGCACACAACAATGAAGTAAACTCTTTACGCCCTTATTACACCGGGACCAAGACACGGTAGTGATTATAGATTTAGAACTATGCGTGTCTACGCTAAGCGGTTCTCAGTGGCCATTACAGATTTCCGGCAATACGTACATACGCTTAGGGCCCAGGACTCTGTACGTTCATAGTTTAGCGGGCTAAAGCTGTCCTCAGTCGCAGACGGGTTAATATTTGATTGGATTCGTCTCATAGTCCAATTTAGTGGGGGGATCTATTTCTTGTCCCATGTCTCAGGTGGACGGCAAAAGCGATGATGCAAATTTTTTTTTTTGTGTCCACATTTTTACATATATTATTTAAACATCAGTGCTCCGTCTTCTATAGTATTTCAGTATTTCATCAAAATCGGCCCAGCGGTTTAGCCGTGACGGGTGACAGACAGATTTCAGCGTTTACAATATTACTGTGGATAGGTATATTTGTACATCTGTTGCTATTACATCCTTCCTTACTTTTCTCGGTAATTACTGGATAAAAATCATTAATTTTAATGATTTCCATTCTTAGAAAAGAATTCCATTATTATCGGTTGAACAGTTGAAGCGTGAAAGCGTAACAAGAACAAATTAAAAAATAACTTAAGTTTAGTTTTCATATGTATTGGTATGTATAGAATAATATATAGAGTGTGGTAGCTATTTAACATTGGGACATCCCGTGGTGTGTGGAACTTACGAATTCGTGGCAAATTGGCTGTGGCAATCCTGACCATCAAAAAAGTGTGAAGTAAATAAATGAGACTGGGTGGAGTAATTAAATGTAACACTGGGTGTTTATCAACCAATCTAGACCATTCTATTTGGTATTGCAATGGCAAAAAAATTTAGATTGATAAAAATCACTTTCCTTCACATTATGATGACTGTAACTCAGATAACCGAGCTTCCATGTGCAACATTTTTTTTTCGTTGTTTTCATTGAGCTGTGACGCGCCGAAGCCAGGTGACGATGTGTTTTTTTTATTTTTTATGACTTGAAAATTAGTTTATGATTTTAAGACCGGCGGCCGTCCGCCTTCTTGGGAATGCTGTTGTTGTCTAGTCAAGGCTGTTTCACTTCTGTTTTTACCTCGCCGTCGCCTCGTACGAAATTTATGGGAGGATTTGGATTAATCATATCAAAAACCACTTCCATTTATAACATCGTACAAATACTTACAACGGGCGCGGACGAAAGCTCTCTAGCTTACGTAGGCGTTTAAAAACTTGTCGTTTTAAATATACATAAATTAACACTCATTCACATTTAAATGTCGCGTGTTTGAATGTTTTAAAAGCAAAAAGTAAATACTTTTTACACATCAATCATATTCTACATTTCATTAACAAATCCAGATAAAGCTTCGGTCCAAAAGTGGACCTTTTCAATGGTCCAATTTCAGCCCGATTTAAATAGCTTTAAGGGTCCCTGGGCTAGCTTACGTTCTAGTCCAATTAAGCCCTAAAACTAGACATTTTGAACCCACACTCAGCGTCTCACATCGTGGCAACATAGTACTCGCCTACACCTGCGCCACATATAATGTAAATGTCAAAATTGTACAGTTATGAATGGAAAAAAGCCCCAACAGGCGACCTTTAAAGTCGCCCTGCAACATTGTTGTGTTATTAGCAAAAAACGAGCGCGACCGCGGCAAGAGAGTAGTTCTGAATAAAACATAAAGGCGACCATTGATCTCTATTACAATCCGCTGGATTGAATTAGATTTTCGTGTATTGGTTAGTTCGTGACGCGGTTTTTAAGATTAGGTTAATTTTGCCTCGAGTTTTTAGTTCATTTTGGAACCAGAACACCTATATTTTTCCATGCTTCATGAGGTCAACATCTCTCCTTTTATAGTCTACAAGTTTCTATACTCCGCACTATTCCTTTGCGTGTTGATGTCCATTCTGTGAACGCTTCACTATTAGATACTAAATCCTTTCTTGCCAGAACCGAGCCACTTCAATAGCTTCATCAGCTTCCATCAAGTGAGCATGAGTACAGGGGTTTGGGCTCTCGGGATAGGCAAGCAGATGAACCAACCTGGGCTGGAGATGCCATGGAAACTGAGACAAGTGGAGCTTCTTCAGCAATCTCTTGTGTGTAATCAATCAATGGCCCACCTGATGTACTGTTCCAAAAGCACCTATGTAAGATTTAATGAGGCCAGCAACAGGATCCATCAGGGTGGCCATACTTGAATGTAGTCTGATTTACCATGCCCCTACCAGCGGAAGAAGAATTAGGCGTTTAGTCGACAATTGTCAGATTCTAAAAATGACAGTAGGTCCAATTGAAATTGAATAATTAATATTGTTTTTCCAAGACCGTAGGTTAGGTATTCATCTGGCCCCATTTGCTATAGAAATATTTAAAAAATCATTCATTCTTAATGCCAATTGTCATACGAACAGATATCTAATATTTTATGCTTAGAATATGAAATATAAAAAAAAGAACGTCGCTATCATTACAAGCTGTAATAGTGTGCTATTTGCAAAATTACTTTTGTAAATAATTGATATAAAAAGAGAATCGATTGTCCAGCGCATTTATATATGTCAATGGGATTGATCGACTTTTGCATAACCCGATATTGCAGAATACATATGGTGGTGTATTGTTCGAATCCGTGAGTGCGGGTTCTATTTTTTACATTATTTATACTGCGAAATTAGTGTCTCATCTGAGCGTTTTCTTGGTTTCTTTCTCAGCCATAGAGCGCAGGAGCCTATGGCCCTCTTCCCAACTTTTCTCCACCACCTCAGTCTTCCTCATCCTTAGTTGTCATGTGCTATGTAGTAATGGCATTTCAACGTGTACTAAAAACCAACAAAATAAAACACAATCTGTATATCTATTGACGACCTCGATGGCGCAGTGGTTAAGTGCTAGTCTCTGAACCGAGAGGTCCCGGGTTCGATCCCCGGTCGGGTCATGATGGAAAATGATCTTTTTCTGATTGGCCAGGGTCTTGGAGGTTTATCTATATATGTATTTGTTATAAAATATAGTATCGTTGATTTAGTATCCCATAACACAAGTCTCGAACTTACTTTGGGGCTAGCTTAATCTGTGTGATTTGTCCTAATAAAAAAAAGCAAAACATGGCGCGACAATATGGAAAAAAATATCTAAAAAATCTATATAAATAATAAAACTGTGAGCTATGTTTGTTCGCGAAAAACGTAAAAACTACTGAATGGAATTTGATGTGGTTTTCACAGTTGCATAGCGGGTGGTCTAACTTAAAATCTGGCATAGGTTTAATAGCGATACGTTGCTTAGATATTGAACCGAGATATTGATAGTTATGAGCAGATGTAAGAAATTAACGCGGGCGAAGTCGCGGGCATAAGCTAGTAAGTGATAAACCCACATAAAAATACCTACAAGGCTTTCTATTTCGAAAATGTTGTTGATATGTCTTATTCCCTGCGCGGACTGCGCGCAGAAAAATATTGTTTTATGTCAACTCCCTTAGGGACGAAAGACGATTTTCCATGTTAGAAAAATGAAGTACACTATATCGAGAAAAAGTTAATGGTCACTTATTTGATATTCCGCATTCGTTGTGTATACCATATAAGTTTGTTGCGTTGCAAACAGTTTTTTATATTCTAATACTGAGGCATGCCGTAGATGGAGTGAAAAAGTCTTATTTCGCGATCACATTTCCATTAAAATATTTCAACTATTTGTAATGGACGCGTAATGGAACATTCATAATATGATTTTATTTCTTCCCGACTAATTTCATTAATGCGAATGTTAGTTTGTTTGTTACCTCTTCACTCTCTGTCTGCTTAATCAATCTTAATGAAATTTTTCATACATTTATTTTGAAATACGGAGAAGGATATAGTTGTTTGTCGCGAACAGACAGACGCGGTAGAAGGTTCTCTACCGCGTTTTATAAAATGTAACTATGTAATTTATATAAACCAATACTATAATGATGAATTACATTCAGCTTTCACGTCTGGTGAGATTTTTATTAAATTTGGTAGATAGTAATGTAGATACGAAGACAAACTCGTATATTTGGGGTATAACCTCGTGTTATTAACAGTATTGCATTTCGTAAAAATCGGCCAGTTTAGCCATAAAAACATGACATACTTCCGAATTTATAAAATTAGTATGGATAACCCCTAAAAGTCAGGCAAACATAAAACAGAAGCGAATAGGCTATATTACATTTGTATATAGCCATAGTTAACGGAACTCTAAAAATGCTACTCCTTAAGCTAAAAACGCGCCTTACAAAAAACTCATATCACAGTACAATCAGGATAGAAAGTCTTTTTTAAAAACTCGCTTACAAATCCACACCACATTAGCCATACATAGGGTTGCCATAACTTAGTAACCATTATGGGACTTTTGGGTGCAATTGTCGGAGACTCGGAAGTTTTTTCGTCTATCTTTTTGGGTGTAACAACAACATACAAATCAAGTCAAAATTTAGATTGATGTAGGTACATAGCATAAATGACTTTAAAAATTAACTCACTAAAACTAAATCTACCTACCGACCTTCAGAGTCTCTATCCATTTGCATTAAACGTTAATAAATAAATATATAAATAATTTTCACTCGATGTGTAATATTTAGAACGTTCACTACGCTCGCTCGCTTTTACCTAACCACTATCAATTCATATGTGTTTACAATACCAACGGACAACATGATTATAATTTTAGACGTCAACACACTTCATGATGATTCAAATTTAAAGTCGTGATAAAGAATTTAGAATTTGTGTCAACCCTAGCCTCAAAACACGTCGCCGAAAGACGTCTGGAATTAAAAGGAATCAAATATGGATGGGGGTATACATGATACATGGCCCGCGGCGAGCCGGCGTTGCAACTAAAACTTTACATTAATAATGTCTTTGCTTACAATGCTCTTTAAATGTAGATGTAGGGGGGAAGGTGTGCCCTTCGAGTTCGCTCATAGAATATGCAGACTCCCTCAAGATAAAATTCTTTATAATCGGGACTTTGGCACGTATTCTGAGGGTTTAGTGTGAGTTTGCAATTCGCTGTCCACCATGGAACCGTTGACGGCATCGTGGCACTAGTGACAAGAGGCGAATATTTTCGCTGTGAGACGCGCAGTCTATCGATCACAGTGTGACATTGTGACGCGACAACAAACTCTCACCGTTTTAATCGTATCACAACGGAATTTTTTCACAAAAATCAAAGTAAAATATTAATTTTGGAATGTTATTATTTGCCTTTCAGCCGCCGAGTCTAAGTGTTCCACAGTCGTGGGACATCCACGGGAGGATATAGAATGGTCCTATTCTAGGACGGAACCACACGCTATGCCGGATGGATAGTAAAACGTTTCAATGGCCGTGAGTCAAATGTGCTACCCTGTGACGCCCTGTTTGTGTATTATTAATATTGATGGACAAAACTGGCATCTGGCTCGTCACGCAGATATTAATTAACGATTTAGGCAAACATTTTGGCCGTCGCAAAGCGGAGTAATCTAATACGTCAATCTAACAAATTATGTATTTACGAAGCGCATGGGACTGTTCGTGTACACAGTCTCTGTGTACGCCACCGGTCTGACATTTAGAATTGACAGTGGTACACATTCGAATAAACGCTAGACCGCGAATCTGTGGCGGAAGCGAAGCGCTTTTCATTAGGCCGACATCTCAACTATTTGCCATCGATTCTTTTCGCCACTAAGCCAACCAATCACATTGCGGCATGGTTGTCGTCACGTCACAAGATCACACTGTGATTGGTTGACTGCGGGGCATGGGAAAAATCTATAGTGAAAAGCGAATCTCAAACTCACACTACGGTTTCCGATATTAATATTTGCTTCTTAAAAAAGTATACTCATTAGACCACAATTTACTATATATAATATTATGTTTTTTAATTATTTATCAGAAAATTTGTAAAAGGCCGGTCTTAACGCCCAAAGCCGATATCCATTTTGCAGTCAATTTTATAATTTAATTATAACAATTATCATCACATTTTCGCCTATATCTATATAGGCATAGGCGGTCGAATCCCGCATCCCTTGGCTCTGTCTGCCCTGTAAGGGCGTGAAGACGAATCAAAACTAAAACTTCCAATTCCAAGACGAGACAGTTACTAATAGCACCCACAGCACGAGGAAGTCCATTAGACCATAATGTTGAACCGATTCTACATCTTTTTCTTCTAAATTATTCCAACATTAGCTATGTTAATCAAATAACCAGTTGTCATAGACTATATCATTATCATACACACTAAAAACATCCGTCCCAGTGGGTATCAATCACCATCTTTGTAACTAGGACTGTAACTAGATAGAACTGGATTGCATCGGTTTGTCCAGGGCTAGCTATTTTGTTGTTACAAGTTGTTATTTACAGTCTTTCTTTATTTATCTACTAGATGTTGCTGATGGGCTTCGCTTCCGTGGGAATTTTGAGATAAAAACCTATACCAATCTTGGAATGTACCTTTCTAATGGTGAAAGAGTTTTTGAAATCGGTTCGGTAGTTTCGGCGATTACCCGCCTCAAACATACAAACTCACAAACGCTTACCTGTTTATAATAATAGTTCTCTCATTTTCGCGGTTTCGTTCGGTGCTTTGTTTAGTTGTCCCGTACGATATCCACCGGAGTAGTTCTCTTCTAAAAATAAACGATACAAATCTAAATTAAGTGTCAAAAAAACATGAAAGGAAACTGAATGCATAGTAAAACCTTTCCAATTAAACAAAATTGAGGTTATAGAACAGCAAATTGAGGTTATTTACTTGTATGTCCCGCGTTCCCGCGAACACATTCCAGAGTACATCCCAACCAGCATGTGGTGTCAACCCTATTGGACCCAATCAGTCCTACGGGCGCATATGATACGTACCATGCATCATGTATATATTCCTAGGCTAGTGTAGGAAACGTTGCTGAATAAATCAATGGACATGGCGCGTTTGCTAAAATATGCAACACTGTTATGTAACTTGGACGGCTCGCGAACCTAGCTCCTCTATACAAAGTCCCCTAACTTATAGACAACAACAAAGTTACATTACAATTTCACTTGCTTTAAACTTGCTGTATAAAAGATTCACGTCCCTTTTAGAGTTCCGTACGTCAAGTAAAAGCGGAACTCTTATAGGGACCCGTTTATTCGTCCGGTATTTCGATTTATAAATAATTGTATTTAATATGTAAGTTTTTGTAAATAATAATAAATGTGGTCGTCCAAATCAAAAGGGACCTTATGGCAGCTAGCACTTAGGTCTTTATTGCGTTGTTCCAATACAAAACAACGGCAATAAAGACTCAAGTGCTAGCCGCCATTAGGTCCCTTTTTTGTACAACCAAAAATATTCATTCATTAGACGTAAGGTCTACTGGCATCATTCACCTTGCACGCAACCTGAAGAAGTCGATTCAAAGAAAAATATATTTATTTGGTACATATAAATAATACTTTACAATTTTTCATACCTTACTTTTTCTCTAAACTCTGAACAAAAATCCTGCGTCTACGCGATCAAAGGATATGGCCATTTATATTCTGTGATTTCACAAGAAACTCATACTATTCAGTTTAGAAAAAATATATATTAGAAACGTCAATATAATTTTTGAAGACCTATACATAGATACCGGACCGTATCCCATTGATAAGTACGGAACTCTCGTAGCGCAATTCCAAAACGTTCTTGACCGGCTTTTTAGAACTTTTAATTTTATGATTTAAGTTTATATTACTTATATTACTATTAAGTTTGACAACCTCTGTGGCGCAGTGGTAAAGTTCTTGCCACTGAACATAGAGGTCCCGGGTTCGATCCCCGGTCGGGTCGTGATGGAAAATGATCTTTTTCTGATTGGCCCGGCTCTTGGATGTTTATCTATATATGTATTTGTTATAAAATATAGTATCGTTGAGTTAGTATCCCATAACACAAGTCTCGAACTTACTTTGGGGCTAGCTCAATCTGTGTGATTTGTCCTAATGTATTTATTTATTTATTTGTACAAAGTTTTAAATTCATTTTTCAGTCGCGATACGAACATATATATGGCGAAGACATAACAAAAATTTTATTGATGGTAATTTTTTGCTATCCACAAATGCTATCTCATCTCATAATGGTAGCTGTCAAATTAAACAACTTTGAGTTGCTTATGAACCAGCGACTTAAGTTACAAAATGGCGGGCGGCATACCAAACTGATTGATTCATTAAACGGGACGCGGCGCGGTTGAAAGCATTTTTTTTTAAATAACAACGTTTTTCATTCGTTCACTTAATGTTTTTGAAACACTTTCAGTGGCGACTTTAAGCCGTACGTATTATCACGTCCGTATCTCACACTTATGGTGCTCTTTCAAATAATTTAATAACAGTTTTTGCCCGCGGCTTCGCCCGCGTAATTTTCCCACGGCAGCGGTATTTTTTTCGGGTTCAAAGATACCCTATGTCCTTCTCCGTACTTCAATCAAACTACATGTATGCAAAATTTCAAGAAAATTGGTTGAGCAGCGTGAAAAGTTAACAAAGAAACAAACTTACTTTTGCTTTTATAATATTAGTAAGGATTTTTATTAGGTTTGCTATTATATTTTTTGTGTTACTAGCTTTTGCCCACGGCTCCTATCGCGTGATTTTCCCACGGGAGCAGTTATTTTTCCGGGATGAAAGATATCCTATGTCCTTTTCCATACTTAAAACTACATGTATACAAAATTTCAAGAACATTGGTTGAGTTGGTAAAGCGTGAGGAGATGACAAACAAACAAACTTACTTTAACATCTATAATATTAAGATGAGGATATTGCACCGAAAATTTGCATTCCTAGCTCCACTATAGCCAAGTTTCTTGATCTTCACTTGAGTTTCTTGATTATCACAACTGAGTGTTTTCCCAGTTTCCAAAGCTCAGGCTCCGCTTATGTAGTAACTGCGTTTTGTCCGCGGCATCGCCCGCGTTAATTTCCAATGAGATCGGTTATTTTTCCAAGATGAAAGATGACCAATATTCATACTTCAAATTACACGTGTGCAAGATTTCAAAGAAGATTGGTTGAGTATAGAGCGTGAAGATGACAGAAGAAGAAGAAGAAACAAAACAAAAACTTACTTTCGCATTTACAATATAAGTTAGGATAGTTAGGATTATGGCCACGATTATAATGTAGTATCTGTTCATTATTGATAGCGGGAAGCGACTTTATTTTATACTATTTTAATGAAAAAAAAAAAATAAACTGAACAACTTTTAAATTATGTCTTTTTTTGTTTCAGGTATGTGTTACTTTAATGGCGGAAATGCGAAACAGAGTATAATTATTGTTTTTTTTTCCCCCCTAAAAATTTCATCGTCTGCCAAATTGAGAAATTTTAACTTCATAATTCTTAGGAATTCACAATTTCACATATTCTTCTTCCTATTATTCTATGGCACAAGGTTATTATATATAACATTGTCTTGCACTATTAGTATAGTCTGACACTAGTAATCACAAAAAAAAACAATCGAAGCTAGTGTTTTGTTTCGTTCTGTTAATGTCGAATATTGATTTAATGTTTCAACTTTATTATGAATACGACAGTAAGTTCATAATAAGTTCGCGATTGTACCATTTAGCGTCGTTGACGTGTACAACTAACAAGTAAAGTGCATATTAATTTTTAATGCGTAACGGTTTTGTTAAGGCTGTGTTACGAAACTTTTGTCACGTAACTACTAGTGTCATTGTGGCCCGTATTTGTTTTAGAATTGGCCACGAATTTTCGTGTACCAAAGGGGTTCATGTTATGATGAATTGTTTATTATGTGCCGAGCAAGCTGCCTGCTGAATTATAGAACAGTAGCTTTAGCCCGCGGCCTCGCCCGCGTGAATGTTGATTCGTTTGCTTTGTTCGACTATGATACCATTGCGTACGGATTGGTTACCTTTACGTGGTATATAACAAAATATGAATGGATGATTTATTTAATTTCTTTTTTAGTTTAATGATATTTTTTTCTTATTCGCGATAATCCTGGATTTTTATCCTACATCTAAAATTATTGTGTCAATTAATTGTGTTAGGCAAAAGTATCTATACTTTTAAAATTCAAACTAAAATTTGCTTTCTTAGATGATGACAAAAATTAACACTGGCACTTCTATCACTATAGGAAATTAGAAATTCTATACTTTGCCTACACAAATTAAATTCGAAATTCGAATCATTTCATTGCACGGAAGAATTCACAGATCAATTAAACACAGATCCGTCCGCGCGACGAATTAAAAGCTAAAGTTCGTTACGACTCGTTCCAAAGAAACTTGTTTCGCAGATTCCAATTTCGAAAGCGGATCTCCATCTGATTGGTTCCGACGGTACGTGATTCTTCCGCGGCGGAGGATTACGCCAAGTGTAAACAAAACCTTATCTCGGAAAATAAGTACTAAGCTATATTCACTATGACATTAATTATTAAACGTAATGTGTATCTCTCTTTCATCTAAACGCATTTAAATATATCATCTTTAAAAAAAAACATTATTTTCCTACACTGGGGTTGATGGCATCGGTTTTAGAATAATTTCGTCTCTATAAAATAATATTTATTCAACTTAAAATTAAAAAAAAATATATATTAAAACCAATTTTAAAAACTTAAATTTATCAATTTAAATGTAAATATACATTCAATAATCAACATACAAAAATGCCAATACCACCAGTTCGTTGCCTAGAGGATGCGTGCCCAGAAGGCTGACAGCATTGCCACGTTGAATGGCAATGCTTATTGTCTGAACGAGATATAAACCTACCAGCCTTCTGGTCAGTAGTCACCTCAGTTATTTTGCTATTGTTTTTATATATTTTCGCTCTTTTGCGGCATGTTTTAAAGGTGATCGACACTGCAGTTTGGTATATATAAGTTTATTATTTCGCATAATGGGTTAAAAGAATTTCCTCCGGTACTCCTAAAATGCCTCAACATTTTAGGCAATATCTGGTTAAACTTTCAGTAGATAGATTTAATTAATTAATTAATTAAATTTCATTAACTGATTTAAATATACCGTTGCACCTTTCAGTTCATTTATACATAAATTGCTTTATATTGCTATGTGGCTTCTGCGAAAATGTCCCAAAATTCATGACCCCAGCTAGTCTGTTTGATCAAGAATACCAGGATATTGAAAAGCTAAAAAACACACAGCGGTCTATGTGACCTGCCCTGTCGCGGATGGACCTGGCCGTAGCGTGAATTGTGTTGAGGACGACCCAAATTCTGCGATTGTGGCGCCCCCTTAGCTTGTCAAATTATTTATTTGTTAAAAAATATAGGTGAACAGTGAATAATAAAGATTATTCCCTCGGTTTCTGAAAATCCAAGCAATGAAATGTCAACAATATTTTTTTAATAAATAAATGTGAATAATATAACGAAATAGTGAACTATAGAATTATAAGGAAAATTGTATTAACTTGCTGCGCCCCGGGGTTTCGCACCAGTGGGGATTTCGAGTTAAAAAGTACCCTATGTGTATTTCAGGTTCTAACCGTGGTTCGAATCTCATAACAATCGGTCCAGTAGATTTTGCGTGAATGGGTAACAAACAAAAAAAACATACTCAAATCCTCTTATTTCTTAAAACTTTCGTATTTATAATATTAGTATGATAAATAATTATATAATAAAAACAATCAGTTATAGAATATTATAATTGCATATATTTTAATTAAGTTTCTGATTATATGTGTGAATTTACACACTTGCCTGATTGAACGAGACTGCAATTTCATAATATTTTAATTAAATAATAACGCTTTAATGGTTACATGAAATACCTCGTTACGATTATACGGACAGATATATCGTCATTTATTATATAGCTCTTCCGTAATTACAGCAATTAGTTTCGCTCGGTCTTTTAAAACGTCATGCTCATTACAAACGAAATACTTTGTGATTATGTACAAAATGAGAGAATTACTTGGAGTTTTTCGCTTTTATTGTAATGCTGCACATTTCAATTTATTAACATAATGAAAGGAAAAACGGACGCATATTTTACGGTGGTCAATGTAACTGTTTCTATAATTGCGCGCTTCGCTGAGAGAATCATGTAACGCATACTACCGAAAATTCCCGGCACCGTAGCTTATTTGTTACTATGATATATAAGCCCTTCGTGGAAGTAAGAGAGAAGCCTTTACCCAGGACTGGGACAAACTGTAACTTAGTAAGGAGTCGCAGATCCATTTGCAATTTTATCTTCTCTATTGATAATTAGATTTAAGGGTTCCTTCCGCCGCCATTGAGCCGAAGCCGAATCGAAGCCCAAGGTCCGCTTGCTTACTTTTTCTCCATCATTATGCACGCTCTTCTGCATCGTTGTCAGACCATTGATATCAGAATTTACTATTAAATTTTTTGTCATAACAAGTCAAGGGCGCCCTAACTGAACTCTTCCCCTAGCAAAAATACACGTAGGACCGTCGCCAACGGCTATGATGGGTGACAGCTCAGAATCGCAATATACAGAGCAATATAGTTGTGATTGTCCGCAGCGAAATCTCATCGGCAAAGTGAAAAAGTCCCTTGCAATAACGAATTTGAAATCCAATATACTCGATGCCGTGGGTGGCGCGCCTCCTTTCCACAAGAGTAGGGAATCGGGACAGAGGCTAAGCTTCATACAATTAAGTTTTCGTTGGTTAACTATTACAAGCACACAGCGCATGTTACGTGTCCCTTAGCCCGCTAGTCGCGTACGCGCCGCTGCTTCGCGCTCCTGCTCCTGGTAAAAATGTAAGGATTCATTTATAATGTAATTATGTGTAATGTTAACCATCAAAAATGTATAAATAGAAACGGAGGTGTAAGTCTAAATAAATGTTTTGTTCATTTTATTCAATTCTCCTTTCTCACCTGGTAACAATGTTGGACGGCCCTTGGAAGCTTAGCCTCTGTCCCGTATCTCATGTGTCCTTTCTGTACAGTCCGGGGAAAAAAGAGTACAACCACGTGTGACTATTGAATTTTTGAGAATGGCTGTGGACGCGAGACGTCATAGTTTGGGTAGAGCTGGGATGGCTGTTGGTGTTTGTCGGGATTGGCTCTTTCTTTTTCTCTTGTCGTTGGGATTCAACTTATATTCTTATTGGTTATGCGAATTTGAATCGTATTCAGATATCCAAAACTCAAATAATTTATTCAGAAGTTTGACCTTCACAGGCACTTTTCGCGTCACGTTCCAAATTAAAATAACATTAAAATTCCTTGTCCCTTTTTTTGGTCTTCTCCATCCAATGTCTGTCGAATGCCCCGAGCTCATCCGACCTAGTCCTAGGGCCACCTCGCTTTCTGTACCCGTCAGTTGGAATCCAGATTGCAAGAATGTGGGCCCACCTCTCAGACTGCATTCGGCAAACGTGACCCGCCCAGTTGCACTGTAGCATAGCATATGTTAGCATATGTTATAGCTATTTAAAAAATATATATTTTGTGTTGCTGAATATAACCAGAGTTTCCAGGGCTACTCTGGATACGCTCTCGCTAGCCAATTGAACTTTCCGTCTGGAGTGTGCTCGACGGAACGCGGCAGCGCGATACAATGTGATATTTTTACAAACCACCCCCACCACTAGTCGTACTCACCGTGCACAATTATGACATACGTCGCGCGGAGCTAATCGACTGTAGTGACGTCATTAGTTCATTTACCGTCAACGGGAAATGTCATACACAGAATATAAATAATTGTATGAAAGGAACGTTTCGCATTTTTAACGTCTGTATTTACGCTGTGGTAGCAAAAGTCTTGTCGGATGCCTTTATGTGATTTGACCTGACTCCAGTGTTAGCAATTACACACGTGATAAAGAAGAAAGGATATTTGTATCCGTTTTAGTTAGTGTGACAAATTTATGGAAATCTATACTTATATTATAAATGCGAAAGTCTGTCTATCGGCTTTCACGACTAAACTGTGCGATGTAGTTAATTAAAAACCCTGTGGAAACATAGGCTACTTTTTTTTCCAAAATCAGTGTCCAAATACTGCTTATAATAAGAATTTCAAAATTATAAATTAGACTTATTATAATAAAAATAAAAGAAGCCAAATATGTAACACAATGATGTTAAACAGGAGATGACATTAAACGTGTTAATCTGTCACGGAAAGTTGCTTAAAATTCGTAATCTCTTTATTACGGGGATTAACCATAATGTTCTGGTGGAGTTAAACACAAAGCTCATTTATTTAATGTCGAATCAAATTTAAATACTGCAACTGCAAGTGGACGATCCGGCCACGGCTTTCCCACACCGGTCAGATCAAATATTGACCATCGTTCAACACGTAAAATTTCACGCGCGAAAAACATTTCGCAAACAAAATAATTACAGCGAACCGCGGCACCAACCGAACCCCGCACAATATAGTTCCCAAATTAGTTTGGCGCCCAAAAATTTAATCGAAAACGGCCCGTGGCAGCGCTTGATGTATTAACATTTATTGGATTACAAATTAAAGATACTGGCCGGAAAAACGCAGCATCGTATTTTCGTATTTCGAATTTCAGGCAAACAATATTGTGATTATTAAATACCGCCGCTAATCGGCGCTCTGAAATTTTTATGAATGCTCCTGGCCGATTTTTTTATTTAAAAATTTAAAATCGACGAATAAAAAGTTCCACCTCAATCATTTGAACTCCGCGCCGTCCGCGTTCTCTCGAACGAAATGATTGTCCATAAATTATGCACAGTCGAGATTTTAATTTATCGAACTTTATATCCAACGTTTATTTGTTTCAATAATATAAACTGGAAAACGGTTAAAGATTAACGACCTTTTATAAATTGTTTCGTATTGCTCTGCTGCAAAAATTGTCACAGTCGTACGTATGCCCGTCGATTAAAATTTTATCGAATCATTCGACGTTGTTAAAAGATTAATGCACAATTAAAATAGTTTATAGTGAGAATAAACGTCATTTTTTCTACAACGCATTATTACTTGAAGTGGAGATCATCCTGCAGTCGCGTGGTCAAAGACAATGGTGGTTAAACATGAATAGTGATGTAATCGATTAAAGAAATCTAATTTTGAATATAATCGGTTCTGGTAAATTAGTGTTTCATTGGAAGTCAATACGATGGAGAGTTACTGGCAGTAAACGTCCGGTCGGCGCCTACCTAGCCGAGTGACATCTCAATTTCTCAATATTGCACCCGCCTGCCTACTCGTGATCGCGTATCGATATGTTGTAATCGAATAGATCGATTTATGTCGCGTCAAGTAGTTTGTTTGGCCTGGCTAAATTGTCGTTGCGTTAAACGATGTTGTCGAGGTCAGGCATAATCGAGTTTCGACTGTTTTCGATTTTCGTCCCTAGAGTGTTTTTAGCCGGTTCTAAAACCTATTTAAAAAAGTTTTTTTTTTAAATTGTACCTCGGTTCATTGCACATCTTTATAGGTTACAATAGCAAGTACCAAGTATCAAATATTTTATATGCACTTTCGCGCTTTTGAAATAGTATGTAGACTAGCGTCCCACCATGGCTTGGCTCAGGTAAAAACATAACAAATTATACACGCAATTGTTTTTCCGAAATCCGTTTTTGAGTTTATCGCGAACAGACACACAGACGCGGCAGAGGATTATAATATTTAAGGATAAAGAAGGGAAGATTCTTTAGCGAAATTCCGCTACATTTAAAGGCATTGGCACCTGGTTAGTAAGGAAATGGAGACCTAGCACTCTCCAGTATAACAATTAAATTCCAACTAATTATTCCGGAATTGTCCGGAATATATAAACAAGAATGCTAGTGGCCTGGACACCTGAAGCTTCGGTATCTGTAATAACATCCGTTTCCGGCACTTCCGCCCGTCGTTGGCTTGACAAGGAATCCAAGACGGGTGCGACACTGTTAAAGCCTTATTAAATTGTTAATATCGATCTTTTATTAAAAGTTTTTTTTGTTTGGTTAATTATACATATATATAGGTATATATTTTTTCCTTTCATCAGCACTTGATCACAATCATAATATGTTTCAGTATACCTTTTGACCATGTACACTATTGTGTACTTACATTGTTATATTACTGATAAAAAATTATACATAAATTTATATTTAAAAAATGGTAAGCCCTTCTGGCATAATAGGGACCAACACTGTTTGAATGAGTTTCTTTCGGCATTTCTTCTCAGCAGTAGTCGTTCCGAAATGCTAGTAGTTTGTAGCTTTGGTAAACATCATTTAATTTAGAATATGAAGTGAAAAAGTGCCTGTGAAGGCCTAATTTCTGAATAAATGATTTGATTTTGATTTAGCTATTATTACAGTCGATTTGTTTTATTAAAAAAAAATACTTTCTTTATTTTCGACATTGTATGCGATATGCAATACGACGTCAATGAGTTTTCTCAGCGCCATTGAATATTTGGTTTTATTATTCATATTCAAAAGTAATAATTAATTTGTTCTTCAGTCTTGACTGAGTCATAAAACTATTATTTTTGTGTGTTCCTGTTTACTTTCAGAGCTGTGAAGCCGCGTTGGTTAAACCTAACAATTTGGATTCGGCTGTGATTTTACGACCGGCCCGCCATAAGCCTACCCTTTGGGAATGCTGTCATTGCCTGTCAGCCGGCAAGGCCATGCATCTTATAGTTGCCTTGTACGACAAGGAGTGGTAGTATTTTGGGCGTGTGTGTCTGAAATATATTGAATGGTAAATAAAAAGTTGGAAAATTTCCCTGTCACGTGACAGCGGGCCTCGTTACGGTACATCCCGCGATTATATAGAGCGTGCGTTTAATGAAATTAAATATTGTTACAATATCAGTCGCCTCGCTCGGGTGATATATTGCGACAATCAACGGGCAGTTAACGTGCGATTGCGAGTAGATTTCATTTTATCACATTCGTGCGTGATTAATTTTGATAGTTGTTGTTTTTCGGTGTTTTACGCTGTGGAACGCTGTCTGTATTTTTTTTTTTTTTAAATAAAATGTTTCACTACTTCTAAATCGTTTAAGTTCGTTCACAGGACATTTTGTCTAATGTCTTATTTATATTTTACTAGCGACCAAGGGACACACACAGCCTAGGCTGTGACGGTTGACGTCAGGCAGGTGGCCATTTGTAAAACAAGTCGAGTCTTTAAAATTTTTAGTTTTTATTTTTTATTCTGACCGCGGGCTTCGCGGGTTTACAACCCCGTACGCAACCTGCAGAGATGAGAGAGAGAGAGTCGTTGTAATTTCTCAACGTTAGTGTAACAGAATCGATAGGTTAACCCTTACAATGTGTAACGTATAGAGATAATCAAATAAGGGGGCCCAGCCGACCCTGCCTGTTTGATGCTGTTTAATGATCAGATAGTAGGTCATTTTCATCATTGCATACTTATTATAGGCTTAACATCACCCCCGTTTTCCGCCAGGGTGGATAATCTGACAGCTAAGGTAGGCGAAGAGGTCCAGTGGTTAAACTTGTTGAAAGGTCCCTAGTTCGAATCCTACTCGTTTGTTTCATTTGACATTTCACAGGATAGTTTTTATAGTATATTATTAAGGCTACTAGGTGGCCGTAATAAAAATCATGTCAGATGCCTTTAAATGACTTGAATAAAATTATTGGTATCATCTGTATACCATCGACCGTTTCGCATAGAAGAATAACAAACATTTCTCACAAACCTTGCAGTAGTTAATATAAATATGCATTGAATTCAATTTAGCCGTTTATTTTGATACAAGTTTTCGTGCAATATCTGTCAAATTTGTATGCTGGCGCATCTCCATTCGCTCCAAAGTTTCAGATAATATAAATCACAAAACCAGTCTTTATTAAACAACGAACATGAATGCAACATCCAAATGAAACTATAACTTATGTTAATGAATTTAAAATTTCGTATTTCACATTAAGTTTTATATCGAATTTTGGGTGTTCGTTGGAAAATCCATTGTGTGATTGCTTATTGCAATAATTATATTATTATTGTATGTAACTATTCGTTAATACACGGCCCATAACCGCGTATGTATGTGATAATCACGTGACACTTTCTATCAGATGTCAAATTCAAATGACAGTGACAGTTATCTGGTGGCGGCCTTTCACTAGCGCTGGTCGAGATGAACTCGCGAAAGTTTTTAAAATTCGATTTTATTAAATCGGAAAAAAAAAACCAGCCAGCTACATTGTATATCTCATTATCACTGGCATGTTTCGTCGTGACATAACTTAAAATTCGAACACGTCCAATTCGAACGCAACCCGTAAAAATATTTATATAACGTTAACAAAAAGCCATCGGCAAAATTGCCTAACCCTTTCACCGCGCGCCAATCGCCAATTCGACAGCGGCGGTTAAAAACTCGCGTCAAATTAAACCATTGTATCGGAGCGCCAGTGTTAATTGACGGGAGCAATCATTACCCGACTAGTATCAGTGTTAGTTCGCGATAACTGCCCAGCGATCGGAAGGGACGCTTTTTTAGTTGGCCGTCTAACCGGAGCTCGCGCTACCGCTGACCGTTATTAAAATGTCCCGAAACGGGATGACGGTATTTGAACTATTCGATTCGGACACGTGTTAGAATATTATTGTGTATTTTGTCTTTTTTGAGTCGTTCGCTGATTGATAGGACTAGAATGTTTCCACTTTCTAAGATCCTTACAAGTCTTGCCTTTATGCGCACTTGTCAAACTTGCCCGCTGTTTATTGCCGATCTTTTTGTTCACCAAACAGACATATATCGAAAGAGGACAGAAACAAGTTTATTTGTTTTACAAATTAAAAAGCCCCCGTCTTTCAATATTCATTTCGCTACACCTTTTGAACGGCTGAAGTGATTTTTGCTAAGAACATTGCTAAGAACACTCGGGATAAAATTATTTGACACAAAAACAAAAAAATAAACGAAAATCGGTTCCTCCGTTCGGGAGCTACGATGCCACAGACAGACACGTTAAACTTATAACACCCCTCTCGTTGCGTCGGGGGTTAAAAAGAGGATTGTGGAAGGAGAAGACGAATAATGCAATAGTAACAATAATAGTTTCAATAGAGAACCAAACGCCAATCTAATCATATGAAGATGAAAACAAATGAGTAACGCGAAACGGGACACAGGCGTGGCTGTTGGTAATCTAACACTTAAAATTTGTGTAGTTGATAAATGGCTTAATTGTTTTGGCAATTAACAGGGAGTGGAGGCAAACACGCCGAAAATGCCGAATACGGGAGCTACATACACACTTGTTTCAATATATAACTGATATGCTTTCTCCCTCTCTCGTTTTCACGAGTTCCAGGCTGCGACGCCACGACGCATGGGGTCCGCGAAACGGTAAAGTCTTAAACGGTAAATTTTGATGCGCTCTGATTTTACGACCCTTCTTACCTGTTTCAATTCTTTTTGATTCACATGAGGTTGAATGTTACCAGTAGAGAATGCCATATGGCATTAAGTCCGCCAGTTGCAATCCAGTTGTGAAGTTTTTCAAGGAAATATTATGTGCTACTTTAGTGAAGTCTATGACCCGATGCCGAAGATCATGCGGATGGATGAGATGTGAATTAGAACTACGACAGCGGTACCTGGTCTTTGACACTTCATGGCTGCGGTAGCAATTCGCTCAGACGACAGAAATGCTGCCGGAGCCTGAGTAAGACCTTGAAGAGGTTCCAGTTGAGCTCTTAAAACTGGTGTAAAATGAGACCAAAATTCCATGTTGGCGTCCTGATTTCGGCGCACAATCGGGAGACAGACGTGTGACTCCACCAAAGAGTGCCGTTTCAAACCGATATTTCGTCATTTGTTTTCTTGATTGTTTGAATCCCAGCTAAAAGGCATCAATGTCACATGCCCTTTACAACATGATGCATGATTTTAACAGTATGTGGAAAGAAAAATGGAAGGAAGAATAGGAAGAATGGGCTAGACCTATTAAAGGAAAAGTTGGCGTCGAGTCGTATCCAGAAGTGGCTTCTTTTAACTTTCCTATTAGCTATGGAGATCAATGGAAGAACCGAAAAGACAACCGACAAGAGCCTCGCTCTGAAATTGGATGACGATCAATCAAATTCAAATTTCTTTATTCAGTTTAGGATGATATACATCACTTATTGACGTCAAAAAATTACTTAAGCTAAGTCTACTGCCGGCTTCCAAAGCGCAGGTGAAGCAGAAACGGCGCAACAAACTTCACCGCAGCCTTTTCTCCAAGGACGTCAATTAACAAATATAGGTCTTATACATATGTTAAAAATTAGGAGGACGAATTTACATCATTATTAAAAATGTCAAAATTTTAATGAATAAATAAATTAAAATAAAAGTTGTATTTCCAATAAAATTATTGAAAATTGTCACACACAAAAAAATATATATGCCATATGGGACAAACAATTTATCTTTATTACGTAAGGCTCTATCAGTGTAATCACCAACTTTTTTAAAAAGTTTAATTTTTTCCGGACATGCATAATGTTGTCAAATATGTATTGAGAGGGTAAAGTTAAATATTAATATCTTTAAAAATGTTTTAAGGGAATCCCTTCTCCTCAAACCTATAAGCACGGATTCTGATGAATCCCAGCTGGATGAAGCCCGACCTGTAATGTAATAGCGTTTGACAAAAATTAGGAAATTCCATTGGTAGTCTGACACTAGCTACGATTCGCTCCGCTTTAGTCGAGCTCCAGCCTAACTCGATTGACCCGACAAGTATCAAAGGAGGAATGCATTATCATGGTATGATTTATTCATGGTTCAGTTACATGCGAATAAATTTCGGGAGGGTTATGGCTACACTTACTTACTCCAAGTCATCCGCTTGTTAATATTCAGATGTCTTAGTGCGACTTCGCATTTCACTTTTATCGAATCTTTTCGCGTGTGTGTGATAAACTTTTGTTTCTGAACGTCTTATATTCTTCTATTTAAAAAAAATAATAATAATAACAGTATTTGTAAAAACCTAGGGATATCAGCAAATAATTCTGTTAATCGTTAATTTATATTTTTATAACATTTAAATGGCAATAACATTGGCTGTCCAATTCATTAGCAATTTTTTTTAAATCGCACAACATCTTTTCAAGTTCTCTCATTAAGTAATCGTTCAATAGCGCGTATCGTCAGTCTAATAACCTAAAAAGAGACTAAATTAGTCAAACAATAACGGAATCAATCCATTCACATTGTAACTCTTTCAGGTATTGTTTAAATTCATGCCCTCCAAGTCCTGCGGGAATCGTCGGTGCAAATTATCGAAGATACAAATGATGCACTTCGGGATTAGATGCGTGTTTTGCGCCCTTGAATAGGATCACTTATTATACCTATATTCTTGTTGTTTGTTGTCGAGTCGGAATGGCTATTATATAATAATAAGAAGACATAGATGTATTAAATAGAAGATAGGTATAATGACTCTGTCATGGGCCTCGTTAACCCGATATGCAAGCAAGTGTAGATTCGCATTTGGACAAATTCTCAACTGGACAGAATCTCATATGTACGGATTAGCAACTGGACTTAACTTTAAGATGTCATACTAAAGCTAGGTGATGTGAAGTATTAAATAAATAAATAAATATATTAGGACAAATCACACAGATTGAGCTAGCCCCAAAGTAAGTTCGAGACTTGTGTTATGGGATACTAACTCAACGATACTATATTTTTATAACATATACATATATAGATAAACATCCAAGACCCGGGTCAATCAGAAAAAGATCATTTTCCATCATGACCCGACCGGGGATCGAACCCGGGACCTCTCGGTTCAGTGGCAAGAACTTGACCACTGCGCCACCGAGGTCGTCAATTGACAGCAAACAATAATCATTTTATTGGTAAAATCAATTTACAAGTCAATACCTATCTTAATACTTGCATACTGATTAAGCGACGTCATAATTCCTAAATAAGGCTATCCATTCGCGTGTAAAATGCACAGATGAATTTTTAATATCTAATGGCGAACACAGGCTAATCGTCGTGGGAAATCTTGCACACTGGTTGGCTATTTTGTCACCTCACTATACTAGTTGCCAGTTGACACTAAGCAGTCTTGAAAGTCCTATCAGATGCTTTTAAGCGACTTGAATAGAATCTGACACCAGTGTTAGATAACATTCGATAAGAAAGAATAGGTCGAGAATCTCGCTCCAATGACATATAATAGAACTTCGGGTTTTAAAAATGTGATTGAAAATCGATTAAATCATCGAGCTCTGTACATTCGTCATTTGACCTCATCGTGTTCACCTTGGCGCGTATGATTACAGCGAATGGATTAAAAAAATAGAAGATTTAATCAGAAACAACGTATACGTGAGAAAATGAAATACCCGGGAATATTATGCCTTTACAGTATTGTGAAAGCAGAGCAAATTTGCGTGCCATTTTTCGCCATTGTTTACTTTTTACACATTACACTGATTAATGGACAATGTGTCGCAGTTTGATGTGATTCAAGTTTTTGTAAATATTTAAAATAGATCGTGCTTGACGATCCTGTATCCTCCCGTGGGTATCGTACGAAGCGATCAAGGGATAAGAACAGTCTTGACCTCTCATTTGTTCCAGTATATGATATTAGTTTTGCACAGAGGTACCGCGACTGACATGAATGACAAAATATATTTTCTAAACACTTTAGTAACTTGGCCACCAGAGTATATAATAAGTATTTTACTAATCAAAACCATAGAAGCTAGAAACGTGAAATTTGGGCTTTAGGTTATTACGTAGTGCTCAAAGAGCATATAAATTAAGAAAGGAATTTTCAAAATTCGACCCCCAAACGGGGTAAAAATTGGGGGAAAAGTTTGCATGAAAAATAACGAAAATCTTTGTTCTATTTGAAACATGGCATAAATGCTATGCAACAAAAATAATGAACCCAGTGTTTCAGGATTTCTTAAAATTCGACCTTTAGGGTAGTTAAATGAGGGTAAAAAGAAATAACGGATAATCCCATTCAAAATTTCGTCAACTAAAGATACGAGTAGACAGCTCAGCGGTAAACACCATTGAACTCACGTTGTTACTGTTGATGGCTCGAATCCTGAACTTCAATTATTTTGAATTATACCTGATTATCTATGTAGGGTGATTTCTGAGAACGATTTATTATCGTTTTAACCGTGGTTTTACTCGAGCGAAGCCGGGACGGGTTGCTAGTGTCTTATGAAGTAGATGCAATTATACGAATCGTTGTTGCATAAAAAAAAAGTTATTTCAAGTCCGTTTTGTTTGACTTTTTTCATAATTATTTATTGTGAAATGAAATGTCATTGATATATAAATAGGAAAATATCACCTAATTGCTCTCCCGCCTTTTTCCTATTGGTGGAAATAGCCACCACAGTCTTTGAATATTAAAGCAACCGAAGTGTCTACCCACAGGATCTCATTTTTAGGAATAATTATATTATACACAACCACAAACAAGTGTTACCTTTCGAGAATATTTTAACAGGCGCATGCTAAAAGCTAGATTAATGGTCGAAACTAAAAATTAGTAATGTTGTCGACAATACATTATTTTGTATGATGTGTTTGATTACTGGCCGAAAATATGTGAAAGTATCAACATCTGCTACTGTATACATGTCCTCTCAACCTATCGCCGGTTGACTGTAAGAGATCCCTACATGGGATGCGTCCGTCTTTGTACATGGATCTTTCTTATATTGATTTAGATTAATGTACTTATTTTCGTGCAATAAAGTTATAACAAACAAATAAGTATCGTAAGTAGCATAAACAGGTTGGCCAAATATTGTTATCAGCGACTGCAGCGCGGCGTTTGCGGATCTTTATTCACGCCTAATCGACAATTTCTGGAGCGGCAGACATTTTCGCATAGGAGTAATGTGCCCGCGGCCTCTGCGGTTGGTTTAACACTCAAAGTTATGTGTATAAACCCAACTTTCTTGCACTACATTAATGCAACAAGATAAAAAAAGTATTTTAATTAACTCCCGCACTTTTATAATCGAGTTCGTTTCACTGGCCATACGACGCCACAAGTTCCAGTCGTCACAGACGAACCTATCCAAATGCATTGGAAATTCGCCGTTACTCCCGCCATATAAGGACCAAGTTGGATATGTTGACGTGCAGTTGACTATACAGAGTATGAAGTGTTAAAAACCGTTGCCCGATCCGTCAAGTTTAACTAGTGCAAAAAGTAGTCAGTTTACTGATTGGTACAATTGATACTTGAGTAAATATTGAGGTGACTTGTTGTAACGATACCAAAGTTTTTTTTTTTATCCTAACTAATATTATAAATGCGAAAGTATGTTTGCTTGTTACCTCTTCACGCTCTATCTACTCAACCAATATTCTTGAAATTTTGACCTTTCATCCCGGAAAATTAACGCGGCAAAAGCTAGTTTAAGTATAAAAATGTCACTCTCCAATATAATATTGCAATTTTTGTGGTACTTAATAGTTTTAATTTTCCTTAGTTATTATTTGTGAAGATAAAAAATACTCATAAAATATTCGTTGCGAAATAAGTTATTAAACAATATTTCCTTTTAGACTCATGGGACATTTTTTTCCATGTTGATCGTTATGCTTACCACTACATAGTATAAAACCGAAGTTGCTTCCGGCTGTCTGTCCCTGTATATGTATGCTTACAACTTTAAAACTACCCAACGGATTTTGATGCGGGCTTTTTGAAATAAATAGTGTGATTCTTGAGGAACGTTTGCGTGTGAGGATTTATTATCGTTTTCTCCAAGCGACGCAGGCACGGGCCGCTTGTTTAAACCTGGCCATTCTAACACATTTTTTTTTACTATTCAGTGCGTCGACAATCCAACAGAATTTTTTTTAGTAAATTTTCAATAATTTGTCAGCCCGTGATTATGAGTTTATCGTTTAAATGTTTAACAAATAAAAAAAAAAAAGAAAACAGGAACGAACACCGTATTTGTTTAACGGCGTTTACAAATCGACTCGATTATTTGCTAAAAACAATACGATCGATATAATTAGGCCGGCAACCCGCAACATTGTGTATAATTGCCAGGACAGGACGATAGATTTATTACTAGCTGCTGTTTCATGCGGCTTCCAAGTAATGATGTTTTTTTTTAAACTAATTGCCCGTTTATAATGTATAAGTATGACCGGGTGAGCGGCGTTTGTTTAACGGTATTATGCACCGGTCGGTGTCGTAGGCAAAAAACGGTCAAGAGCGAGCGGCCCGCGATTCGTCGATGGTGCTTTGAACATTTGCCATCATAATCAGAAAACACGGCAATTGCCATCATAATCATAATTAATTAATACAATGTAAACTTTCTTGCAATTCTCGATTACACGTAACACAATATTTAAAAAAACTAATTGTGATATGGTTTTAGTCGTTCCTATAAAAATTATGTAGCACAAGTGATTTTTTTCTGGTCTAGGAAAGTTAAAACATACCAAAAGCATAATCAACAGTAGTGGTAGGCAATCTAGCACTACACTCCTACAATTATTTCACTGAACTAAATCTAGTAATATAAATATATTTGCAAAAATACAAAAATCGCAATATTATATTGGAGAGTAACATTTAACTTGAACCGTTTTGTAATTATATTCCTATAGTTAGATGAATAAAGAACCACTTTCGTAAAACTATTTTACGACATATAATTATATCCCTAGGGATATATTACGGTTTTATCTATCTTCTTGTGACACATATAAGATAAGGTTTATGATATCTCTGTCTCTTTCTCTTCTGAACGTTGTCCTGTTCGCTAATGCTCTATAGCCTGGTCTTCAATAATATGTAGTCTCTAAGTCCAGGCTTCATTTTACTCCACTTTTCACGGACTTCGGTAAACTTGATTGTCAGTCTGACAATGTCAGGCAATTGGCGCATATGTAATCCTTGACGAGATCAAACTAGTTTGCTCATGTTTGGGCGTGCCCGTTCCGCGAGAATTTATGTTATTATTGTATTGAGACTAGCTTTTGCCCATACCATAGTCATATTTATTTTTCCGGGACGTAATGTACCCTATGTCCTTCCCGAGTGCAAAATTTCTAGATTAGTGGAGCAGATAAAGTGAAAAGGTAACAAACTTACTTACGCATGTATTATTTAGAGGTATTTGGGATTAGGATAGGTACATTAATCACTTTGCGGAACCCTAACGAACGTTTTTACATGAAGTTGTGATTATAATGCAATGTATCGCTCTAACTATAGTTCATATGCGATATTCATATTGACACGGTTTTTATTATATATAGTTTATATAATTTAGCATTAATATTTTTGTCTAGCCTGCATGGTATGTAGAAATTGAAGAGAGTAGTAAGGGAAGATGGAAAGATTTTAATTTAATCAATTTAAGAACTTTATTGCATCTGATTAAAAAAATATTTTTGTGCAAAAGGTGGACTTGACGTCATATGGCGTTCTCTACCAGTCAACCATTAGACCAAACAGAGATAACGACGTGGTGCCATAAAGTGTAACTAAACAAAGGGAAAAAATAAATTAAAAGAAAATTTAATAAAATAAAAATAATAAAAAATATGATAAAGTATATATAAATATATAATAAATACATTGATGAATATACATACATGTAACATACATAAACTAAACCATATGTATATATATAAAACTAAAGATCTGATTTTTTATTATCAAATGTTAAGTAATTTTGGCGTACATAATACATGGCCTTAATATTCGGTTTTTTTTTATGGAGCACAGTGGGCAAACGAACGTGTTGCCTGATGGTAAGCAAACACGACACCCACCGAACGGGTCACCGATGCGTTGCCGACTTTTTTAGAAAGCGATGAGATTCGTTTAGATGTAATTCTTTGAAAATAGGCCGCCTAGTCTATTAATCAAATATTTAGCATTGCGATTATTGCTCGTTTTACAATAATTGCAATCAGCCAATGCCTAATTGACTCTGTCATTACAATTAATGTCAAGGCGCTGCTGGAAGCATTTTTTTTTTTAATTCTTTTTTTCGTGCATCAGTTGGCTTCTAATTCTGTCGAGCGTATGATACCTTCACGCGATGCCCTCTATCATTTACGAATACTTCTTAGAAAGAGATATACGATAGCTAGCATCCGTCGCGGTCATAGGATAAGCGAAGTCATATTTTTTATGCTTGTTAATGGTGATATGGAAAGCTCCGAACAGATGGCAGCACCAAAGAAACCGAACGTTGCCACGGTGCACTAGTCGATATCAAAACGGCGTGACAATATTACAGTATTTATTTTATTTGTCTAAATACAACGGTACACAATACGTATTCCATTACGAGTACAGAATATTTAATAAGAAACAATAGGCACAATAATTTCTTAGAAAACGAATTAAACATAATATAACTGTCCTAAACATGTTGACTCGTCTATCACACAAAACCGCAACCGAGTCCTGACAAGCATCTTGCATCCGGACACGTCACACTCAAGCTCCCGGTTAAGGAACGCGTTGAGCGCCAGCGTGCGGTACAGCGGAGACTGCACGGGATACAGAGCGCGTGTGAGGTGGTGCGAACAGTTTTCGTGGTTGACAAATGCTTTGTAATAGGCTTCTATTAGATAAAAGACATAACTCATATTATATCATCATACATTTATAATTTAAATATTCAAAAAAATTGTTTGATACTGAAAAAAAAAGTAATATATATTACCTGTACCCTGTGTGTACGTACGTACAGACGTATGACCCGAATCGTTTCCTTCCTCATTCATGTGGGTGTCCGTTAATATTATAAATACGTATATCAGAATCTCCGTCACGTTTTATATTTTTCGAACATTTTAGAATATTCTCTACAAAGCAACATTTGTAATGTGTTATTTCTTTTTCAGGTAAGTGATGTCATCGTAATTCTAAGCGTGGGTGAGTTTTGTATGTCTTAAAGGAAACGGAGGACGACAATACAATGAAAAAGTCGAATACAAGGTCTACTTTTCTGCGAAGAGTCACGTGGCTTGAGGTGAAAACATTCTACCGTCATGAATTGACTGATATTTTTCACCTATTTGTGTGTGTAATAAAGATCGGAGCATAATGTTCTGTCCTCACAACTGGGTTTTAAGTCGGGTTTTTGAGAAAATACTGGAAAGAATGCTGTGTGTAACAGAAACAGGGATTTTTCCCGCACTCCTTCAATTTTCGTTCCCGCCATGCTGCATCTAATTTTTGAAGTGAGCTGTCAGAACGTATAGCTGTCAGAATGTATAGCTGTCAAAAGTGAGAGAGTACCCATAATAATGGACGACGCTAGCTAAATCGGAGCAACGGCCTTTTTTATTTATGGCCTGGAAACATTTAGGTTTATGTATGTATCTATGTATATTAAATAGATTAGGTACGAAAGATTTCTTATACTAGTCCATTTGGAATTTAAATGTGAAACCAAGCTGAAACCGCAGATTTAAAAGTCGAATGCCAAAAGCGAATAATGACTAGCATAGGGGTAAAATACACTTGGAATAATTTATTATGATAAATTATAGATAGGATGATATTAAAAATGTTTTGAAAATGATAAGGACCAGCGGAAGGCAAAAATACAAAATTATTATAAAACTAGCGGCAAACATAGTAAAAAAGTAGCCTACGTTAAATACGAAGGTTTTGTCTATCTCTGTGCCGAATTTCATCAAAATCGGTCCTGTAGTTTTTGATTTATACATTGCAAATAAACGGTCCATTCGTTCAGAAATGTCTACTTATAAAGATTGAATAAAAAATGGTGAGGTTATACGTAAATAAACTATTGGAATAGCATAAAAATTTCCCGTAACTAATGTAATTAAATTCAAAACAAAGTCCTTATCGGAAATCTATCTCTGTGCATAACTGATATTCGTAGTTCATAGAAAACATTTTTTAAAATATATTTATGAGAAATTTCCTGAAAACCTAAGTGGCAAGCGGCGATCTCGAAATATAACTGAACAAATTTTATTATCTTGTTGAACGTTGCAATGCATTTTTGCGCAGATTATTTAGAATTTATTTTCATTGGTTTTGCATTTGGCCCGCAGCGGGTTTAGAGCATTCAGTTCTTTCAAAAGTGCAGTCTTATTGACAACGGCAAAATGTTTATTGAACAGATGCGTTTCCGAACGAGAGACGCAATTTTATTTTCATAGAAATGTCAATGGATGAATGAACCCCTAACAAGGATTAAAGTTTAAGGAGAAAATAGGGAATCATTGCGAATTATCCTCTGAGAAGAGCACAGCTTTCATTAAAAAGAATTTTCTATGATAATGGTGACACACAATTTTTTGAATGAATGAATGAACATTTATTACAAAAAAATTAAAGTTATTATTTCACCTTTAACAGACCTGACACTAGCGAGAAAAGCTTAACACGTTTGATCAGATAGAAAACTGAATATTTGATCACAATAAAAGTCTTAAAAACTTCAATTTGCAGCTTCCATGACTGAGCAACGGTTTTCTGGACATAATTTCGTGTTAGAAATATCCTATGACTTTTAATTGTTCTGCTTCCTTTTTCTAATCCTTGGGCAAGGGCCCAATTAGGTGACCACGTGTGAAGCACTGGCCGGATAAAAATTCACTCCTTTCCGATCGATCCTCGACATAAAAGGAACAATTCGGACTGGATCGCCTTTTTTCGAACTCTAGTGCTCGAGGGGGGCGGTGGGTGGCGCCCAGAGGGGGGTGAGGGGGTAGGTTGGTTCCTCTCTGGTAGAATGACGAAAGGCGTCACAGAAGCCCCCAGAAGCCGTGAGTATTGCCCGAACGGAGTGTAGACGATGTCCCAAATGCAGGTGTTAGGGTTTTTTATTAATCACACAGAGTGACCTGGTCATAAAGTAAGTTCAATTGGTTCGAATCTTGTGTTCGCTCGCATCTGAGCGTGTTCCCGATTCTTCCTCAGCCGTTGAGCGTCGGAGCCCAGGGACCGCTCGCTGTCAGAATCTTGTGTTATACTAACTTAATGATACTATATTATAATATATAAGACTCATGTCAATCTGTAAAAGAACATTTTGACTCGATCGGGCATGCCCAGTGGTAAGACTGTCCGCCTGAGATCTAAAGATCCCAGGTTCGAATCCTACTCGTGCCACGAATTTTATATACCAATCTGACCAATACTTGATTACGGTGAGGGAAAACATCGCGAGGAAATCTGCACACTGGTGGACAGTTTAGTTCAATGCGGCTACTTGCCACGCCACTATTTGGCGGTAGGTAATTATAAAAGTCATGTCAGATGCCTTTAAGCCTTCTATAAAATCGTCAAATTTGTTATGTTAGCAATAACACATTATACGAACGATAATGAGATGATACGCCAATGAGAAAAACTCGAATTTATACTGTTCCCTTGATTAACTTATACGATCTGCCCGGGAGGACAAACAGCTGGCAAATTCTATAAGAACCCTCGGTTTCTGAAATTCACGCGGTTGAAGCTGACCGATCAAAATAGTTATATTTCAAGTTATATGTATGATATACGAAAATATGTACCTAATCGAAATAATAATTTTTGTTATAACTGTATACATTCTTTTATAAATTCCATTTCTTAAATTCCATTCAGAGATAAACAAGAAAAACTATTTACCCGAAGATTTACCAAAATTTTAATAAAGCCGTTCGATTTCTTAAATAATCCAGTTATTCAGAGAATATACGTAATAAATATATTACGATGTGATATTAAGTTTGAATCGAGTATACTCGTGCCTCTGAATATTGTTTTTTCCATTAATTGAATTCGGTATTGTTTCAATTCATTGAATTAATACATTGTAAATGGACTGTGTTTTCTATCAATTGTAATAAAATAAATAGGTACTCCAGGAATGTATATGTTTGTACGTTTAAGTTCTCGTCTAAACGTCATACACGGCAAATATTTACACCGATTGGATTGTGAAAATAAAATCTAGTAAAAACATTTACGTAATTTCAATAGAAATACTGCTTTCCACTCAGTGGGAGTGTAATATGGCCGTCACGCCTTACTATTACTATTTCTGTCTAGCTCTCGCCGGTGCCGAGTGAGCGGGACGACACAACCGGTTAGAATGTATGCACGCGAAATACTTTTTTGTAATATCATTAAAACGATGTGTGTTTTGTACCTATCTATTTTTTTGTAAGGAATATCTTGATATATTTGCGTCGCTGTTTAGAAATGGCGGAACGTACAGAGCGGAGGATCACTTTGATAGTGAGTGACACACATTGGTTGATTGACACAGGAAATTTTATGGCAATAAAAATATAAAAATATGAATATAGCTCAGTCGAGTTTGAACCTAAATTTGGTACTCTTGTCTGGAGAAACTCATCGGCAAATTTTACCAATCAAGACGATTTTATGGTAAGTTTCACGATATTTAAAACGGTTTGATTTTTTAAATATATCGCGTATCGGCCTTGGGCAAAAGTTGCACTCGCGAATATATTCGATCCCCGTTCCAGTTTATATTCTACCCGTGTACCAAATTTCATAACAATCCGTCCAGTAGATTTTGCGTGAAAAAGTAACAAACAAATTTACATACACACATTCTCATTTATAACATCAGTAGGATTATATACACGTGTTGTATTGTTTATTATAAATCTGTCTTATTTTTGCGTGTTCTTGGTTACATTCAGAGCTGTGACGCCCACGGTTAGCGTTAAAAATTCACCGATTTTGCCTAAGATTTTAGAACTGGCCGCCTGCTTGACTTTAACTCTCTTTGCGAATGCTGTTGCCTATCTACGTGTTCCTTAGTCACCTCGAACACATCCACGGTAGGATATGAGTGGTCCTATTTGAGGGCGTGAACCACACGCCTGTGTAATAGTTTTAGTATATCCTGTGGCGTCTCGATTGCGCTCGGTAAAAGGGAAGTGCTGTGTTAGCGCCCCATGCATCCGTGACTCTTCGACTTGTGCTAGCCGTTTATCCGCGACTTCGTCAGCGTAGATTCATTTATATCTGACCGAGTAATTATATTTTTGATATATATATATATATACATATGATACTGAATAACTTTTCGGGTAGTACTTATTTTTGATACAAGTTTCTAAGACTTAATATACGCACAGATAATTATTTGGAGCGTTGAGCAGTTCTCTCTTTGGAATCTGTTACTTTATCATATCATTATATTTCAACTAATAACATTCTATTTGTTTTATTTTTTATTTATAACACACTAGCAGCTCATTAAGCTGATGCGTGCGTGTCTTGAAGTTTGGAGATTTTATCCAATAATTTACTAATAATTCGTTATATATTTTTTTTAAATTAAAGTTTTATAATTTTCTGTTTATACATAAAATTTGTTTGTTAGCTCTTCACGCTTTATATACTCAACCAGCCTTGAAATTTTGTAACCTTACCTTACCTTTCATCTCGGAAAAGCTATATATACATAAATCCATATATACATAAATAAGAAAACAAAAATGAAATCACCATGACGATACATACTTAATGTAAATTTATTTGATGAATCAAATAAAAACGGAAGTCATGGATCCCAATTTTCTGCATAAAATTCGCGCCATTTGCAACAATAAGACAAAAACACGAGCTGGGGATTCCGGATCGAGCAGGAATTTCGTTTTCCGCGAAACGTATTTTATAAAATAAATGTGTATGTTTATTCGCGAAATAATTAAACATAATTGTTAGTAACTGCACGGTTAATTGTCATTTATGATACGGAGAAATATTTTTAAATTATATCTGCTGTTTAACCGCATAATATGGTTAACCTTAAATATTATCTGCTACAACGGCGGTAATTTAAATGGTATTCAATTCACATATTTTTATTTCGACTTACTTACCTATATTGTTTATTTTTTTACCTTAATTCCAATCCGATAGACGGATGAATTAAAAAATTCCGATAAAAAATTACAAGAATATTTTTTTAAGAAAATTGAATTTCTTAAGTCATCCCTCTATCGGATCGGAAATAAGGTAAAAAAATAGTATAGGCACGTCCTAACTTGCCTGAAAGAAGTTGTGGGAGGCTTTAGCCCAGCAGTGGGATTTAAATAGCTAGAAAAAACATCAGATCCACACTCCGTTTATGTACAAGATTTTTTTTCCTGGATGTATTCGCCAAAGACTTAAAATGAATATAACTTATAAGTTAATCAAACTTATAAGTTAATCAAATCTTTCGCTGAGACTGAAAATAAATGTGACTGAAATTAATTAAAAACGCCACTCCCTATAGGTATAAATAGGTATCAAGCTCAAAAAATGCTCAGTAAGCTTGCCGCGTTTCCCACTCTGAACTCTAATATTTGTATCATTACTGCATCGATCAAAATACAGAGGGAAAAGTTAATGAAAAATGAAGACGAAACAGAAAATGGAAGGTGAAGAATGATTGGCCACTTGATACGACACGACGCCTTATTTAAAACAATTTTCGAGAGGAAGAAGGTCCTGGGAGACCGAGGAAGAGTTATGCGAACAACTGAAAGAGAAAGCAAGCGTTGTGTCGTATCGAGACCTTAAAAACAAAGCCGAGGATAGAGAGCCGTGGCGTATACTCCACCGAGAAGAGCATAGCTCTTAAATAAAAAGATTGCATCAATCCACTGTCTAAAAATGATTGTTCATAGTCGTATTCCTCATGGCTGAGGGTCGTCGTCATTACGTGGAATTAAACACACACAACAACTTTCTTGGCATTAGTAATGGAGTTTGCCATTCACTCAATTTCACACACAAGTTAATAATCAACCAGTGTGCAGGTTTCCTCACGATGTTTTCCTTTACAGGAAGGAAGTGGTGGTCGATGAAAACTCACACATTCAAGTCAGATTGGTATACAAACTCGTGTGTCGCGCGTAGGATTCAAACCTGGGTCCTTTCGATCCACAGGCAGTCTTAAACATTACACCGCTTCAAAAAACTATATACAAGTATGGTTCGATATTCGAATAGATTCAGGAGACTCACAAATCTTATCCCGTGATCGGCTATTACGTGTTGATATCCTTGTTATCTGTCAGGCAGAAGTGCCGGACCGGTTTGGAGGTCACCCGATCAATGTTATCAATTGGGGCGCACTACGTCTTGCTCAGGGCTGCCTCTAACGAGAAGTTTGATTATAATATTGCGAAATTATTTAATTTAATATGCCTCTCAAAAAATCCACATAAATTGTTTTTGAGCAATAATTTATGCCGCTTGTCAGAAGAGGTGTTGATATTTAAATAAAAAATATATGATTAATATTTTAAAGTGTTATTTAATATTTCAATCGTTATATATTTCGGTGATTTGAAAAATAGTATGTAAATCTTATTTTTTAAAATGTCATATTAACGGTAAACTAATGGAAATCGTCACGTGAATCGAGACATGACTTATGGGCCATTCAAGGGCCATTCACATTCAAATATTAAAAATACAAAATAAATAAAATTAAAACAATTGCAAATTTTTTTATAACATCCGACAACCCTGTCTCAAGGTGAACGACCTCCCGCCCGCCCCTGTCCGCCCAACTCTTGAGTCGGGTCACGGTCGCGCCGCATCCACTTTACGTTGACCTCTACGCTCCCACGAAGAGTATCCAACGACGGGTCACTGTCGCTGGCTTCTTCCCGATTTTTCCACGCGAATAGTTCCCTCTTTGACATCACTTAGGGCAGGTCAAGTGTATATTATTGGTGAATTATCTTACGTGTGTATGCGTCTTTGTTTTGTACATTTTCAGGATATAATTAGAATAATTAATTGGTTTTGATTGTTTATGATAAATAATCTTTATCGTACAAATGAGAGATGTTGAATCCACATAACATTTTTAAAACTACACAACTAATTTCGATGCAGGTTTTTTAATGGATAGAATGATTCAAGAGGAAGGTTCATATGTAACATAATATTGTAATATTAACATATAATATTGTAAAATACCCGGGCGGGCCGAAGTATTCTATAAGTGTGTAGATTATTTCGAAGAAACAACGACCATACAACAATGAGTTATGTATAACTAGATTAAACTATTGTGTGAAATGAATGTGAAAGTCTGTCTTTCACGTTTTCACGGCTAAATTGCTGGCCCGATTTTTATGAAATTTAAAATGTATGTAGTTAATGATCTTGGGCTCAAACATAGGCCTGCGGGCGGAGCTGCGAACAACGGCTGGTTATGAAAATGAATTGCAACCTGGATTAATTAAATTCTTGCTGTGGAGTCCAGTCGACCTCACAATTTTGCAATGAATTTGGATATTTTGCTATCCTAACTGTTGACGGTAAAATCAACCTTAACGACACTGAATTTATTTAGCAAATCACACACAGTGTTGTGAGAAAGTTACGTTGGCGACTGTACAATGATAAAAGTACAAAGAAACAAAAATTATGAAACATTTACAAATAATTCGAATAGGCACTTATTTAGCTACATCAAGAATTCTCATTCTATTATGCACTTTAATAAAGAAAGTTGAAGAAACTGTATTTCTAAATGGCTATCAAGAACAAAATTAAAGAGTAAAACTTCCTTTGCCGTGTCTTTTAAAATACGAATCGGCATTGGTAACATGTCATCGATGCTTTTGGCCACGGAAATGCAATTTACATGCGTAATGTCGTCACAGAGGGAATATTGAAATATACGTCAAATATTGTACTCTGTATATGTTCTAATATTTCCTAACAGTAATGTTATGGAATTTGTGCTAGTCCGTTTATTAAAATAAACACTATTTGGTCTATATGACTTGACTTAAACACATCTATCCTTGAGGATAGATGTGTTTAATACTATTTTAAACGATTTAAATCTAATAGACGCGAATTAAGCGCATCTGATAACGTCAAAAATCTATAGTAGATTGCACTCAGTATATATATTTTTTCAATGTCTCTCTCTCTCTCATCTGAGCGTATTCCCGGTTTCTTCCTCATACTTTGAGCGTATGGAGCCCAGAGCCTGCTTACCTACTTTTTTGTCTCCCCTTCGCACGTTCGTCAACATCAAGCCAGCATTTCTTGGATTTGTACCTTGTGCCAGGGCCAGACAGGAGCGGCATAGCCAGACATTTGTTCCCTGCGTAATTAGATACTAACCTTGAAATTTGTTTAATCTACATTTAAGCCCGAATTCCCAAACAATAAATTGTTGTATAGTTTATCTTGCTACCGTCGTACCCTACAAGAGATACCTACTATATGACAATTCCGCCGATGAACATGTATCTTATTTCGTGTTTTTATCTTAATTTATGTACTCTTTTTCGAACAATTAAGTTATTACAACATGTCTCCTCACTCTTTTTCCATATATCCCTGTTTCTGTTCTATTCATCTCTTGTCGGCGTATAGTATTAAAAAGAGTTATAACAACTTTTTGAAACCTGTGACGAGTTTTCCCTAAAAACAAAGATGCCTCAAACAATAAAATATGACGAAGTAATATCGTGGCAAAACAGTAATCTGTAAATACTCGGAGCTCACATAAATTCAATGCAACCACGTAATGCCGCCAATTATATGAGCCCTGGTCTTTATATTCGTGCAATAAATAAACCAAAAATAAAATTAAGATTTATTTGAAAATCACTGGTTTATAGTTTATTAACCATGGCGATAAGTACACAAAAGTACTTAAAATACAAATTCTGAACAAGTTAATTCGTTTAGTATATTTTTTCTGTATTTAATTGTTTAACACTTTCTTCATCTATATTCGATCTAATTTCTATATAATTCCTTCCACGAGCCTTTAGAGGTTTCCCTCCATAAATTGTCATATGCCTTATTAAAAAAAAAAAAAAAAGAATCGCGGTACATTTTAATTTTAAATAAGGAATGGAATCGCGCGCCATTTTGTAACAATCACTAAGTATATGTATCTACTTAGAATGCTAGTATCATTGGAATCGGCATCCGTACCCATGCGAGATTTGTATAAGAATATTATTTTATTATTAATTTAAATAACGTATGCGATCCTTCAGCGTACGCTATACCAATTTCATTATTATTTCAATCGAGTCAATGTAAATTTATTCAACAATCTCACAGGGTAATTGCGATGTGTTTGTCTCGCTCGCTCGTCGGTGTGTCCCTTTCACTCCTGTTATGATATGTGCGTGCTCTGAACATTGTTATGCGTTCAATCAAAATGTACGAATGTCGTGTTCGTCTAGAAGAATATTGTTTCGTCTTATCTCTATTATTGTACCTTGTGCATTAATTATACACGTAATAATTTGCCATCGAGTCAAATCACATACCTACATATTTATTTCCATTTGTCAAAACCAAATATATATATATATATACGGGTTAAGCATGACAGAGTGGGCGGAAGTGACGTAACCAATGTTGAGTCAAAAACCGTACTTTAATGCTAACAAAAAAAAAATAAAATGTTTCCTAACTACAAATAAAATTGATAAATTAGAGCGACATTTGATTATCGTGTTTCATTATGTGAATGCATTTATACATTTAATTTTATACACAGACAACTAACGTATTCGTTTACCGTCATGACTGGTCCTTCTCTTATACCTACCACTCGCTTGCTACCGCGGCCATAGAGCGTCGGAGTCCAGGGTCCTCATTCGTACTTTTTCTTATCCACTCCACGAGATTTTAGGCATCATTAATTTGTCTGATCCTCTGTTGATGGCAGATCCTGGGTGCACATTGAGATCATAATTACAGTTAAGAAAACAGAGCATAGCGTCATAGGAATTGAAGCGCGACGTGAGAATCATCAACCCATAAAATAAAATTAAAAATCTGTAGGAAATGCGGAGTTAAGTGAAATTTTACTTGCAATATTTGATTATAGACAGACAGGACAGGTGTAACTAAACTATACTCAGTATCACATTGATGACCAATACTATCTACTACTACTGCTATCTGCACCGAGAGGTCCCGGGTTCGATCCCCGGTTGGATCACGTTGGAAAATAATCTTTTTCTGACTGTCTCGGGTATTGGATGTTTATCTATGTATGTATTTGTTACAAAATATAGTACCTATCGTTGAGTTAGTATCCCATAACACAAGTCTCGAACTTAGCTTTGGGGCCAGCTCAATCTGTGTGATTTGTCCTAATATTCAAAGGTCAAATAAAATATGTGGTCTTCCGTTAAGGCTGATTTACACCTAACGAGCGTTTGGTTGACAGCCAGTGTGGAGACAGAATGAGCAATCGCTCGCATAGTGTAAATGGACCTTTCACACGCGCTCCGTTTCACCACTCGCGAATTTCAGGAAATATATGTGTGATTCTCATCTTTAACACACCGATTCTCATATTTAGGTGCATTCCGAGATGTGACGCCCGGGAGTCACACTGAATAGTTGTCACTTTCGCTGCGATTTCGTTTGCATAAATAACAATAATCTCGCCTAACAACTGCCTCAACAACAGTGAAATTCCAAAAGCATAGATTATTAAACGGATGGAAATGTTCATAGTCAACCGTCTTGATGAATACTTGACACCGAGCCGAAATTATAATCTGAACAACGACCTTTGTGTTGAACCTAAATAGGTCCCTAAAAACAATGTGGTAAGGTTGAAAGTGGCGTAAGAAGATCAGAACACCGCTGACCGCGTGGCAGCAAGCAGGGATGTTGTGGATTCCGGATCCGGATAATGGATATTATCCTGGAACTCATAACCTGTCTCATATTTAGATGACGACTTCCACAATAAAAAAATTTATACGGTTGTTATCTTAAAATATTTGATAGTTTTTGATACGGTTATGTATATATTTTTCGGATAGTTGTGGTTTCGGTTACGAACCTCATTGAAAAAATGACGTTGGAGGAAGGACTTCGTTGACAACAATAAAAAACAAATAGTAAAATAATACAAGAAAGCAACGGATTATTTTTTCAGTAACAAAAGATTGACTTTCTTGAAAATGATTGCGGCTTTTGCCTCCTCACACTATAAGCTGTCACTAAATAAATATATATATAACTTTTTTCACGATATTTTCATTCATCGGAAGCAAGTGATGGTTTAATATTATTACAGGGCATGGTCTGCAATCTTCGAAGGTGTACGAATAATTTCGGATATCCGCTAGTTCCGTTTACGGATCCTGATAACACCACTAGCGAGCGCCAGCACGCTGAGTTTAATCGCATGAATCGTTCAACAGCGCCTCATACTTTATGAGCTAGTATCCCAGTACTTGTACAGTCAACATCAAGCTACCTTGAACCTCTATGGCGCGGTATAAGCGGCGAGTTTGCAATGTATTTGGGAAGGTTGACGTTCTGTTGACTGTACAGGCCGTATTCCGATTTAAATACATTAAATAAATACAATATTTGATGTACACCTACAGTCGATAGCACATCAAGCTACCCTGCATAAACCTCTATGTCGCGGTAATACAGGCGAGTTTGCAATGAATACGAGTAGGTTGATGTGCTGTTGACTGTACAGTGTGCACGCTTATCCGAACGACGTTAAAAATTCAATATTAATTCGTTAAAGGGAACGTGTTACTTACAATTCGTGCGAATTTAATTCGTAACGTTATAACGCTGCTCGTTATTATTATTTTTCGTTTGTTTTCGTATTGTTTCATATCGGTCCCTTGTTAATAAAGGAGTATCGATGGCTCGCTTCGGTTTAAGCGTGTGTTTTTTAGAATATTGCATTTGTAATAGTATCAGCTTGTTTGCTCATGTGTGTATGTTTATTTTTTATTGATAATAACAATTCTAGAAAATATAACTTTATTGGCGATTTTAATAATAAAAAATTGCCAAAATTATACCGATAGCCAAGCCGATACACGATACGATAGCCGATATACTCAAACTAATGTTTTAGATGCAAAAGTTTGTCTGTCTGACGCTTTCATGGATAAACCACTGGCCTAGTTTTAATAAAGTTTGGAATAGATATAGTTAATGGTCCTACGTCAAATATATACCGCTATACTAGCGAAGCATTTGAATAATAATGTCCCCGATAGACAAAAAAAAAAATTAAAACCCCAAGACGAAGCCATGAATCATAATTCTAATGATATTATTAAATGTTCAAGTTTGTTTATTTCACGCTCTATCTACTCAACTAATCTTGTTAAAATTTTTCTTGCGGCGAAGGACATCTTTCATCAAAGTAAATATTCCGGTGGGCAAATCTCGCGGGCGAAACCGCGGGCAATATACCTCTTATGGTATAGTAGTTCTACCCGATCAGTCCGCGGTTCGATTCTGATTCTTCTCAGCCCGATATTCTGGATACTGAGTGGTCGTGCAACACGACTAATATCTGTCTTATTTTCTAAATACATCTATAGTTTATAGCGTACTAGCTTTAGCATGCGGCTTCGCACGCGTGAATTTGCCACGGCGACCTTTATTTTTCCGGGATAAATACCCTATGTTTGAAGAAGAAGATTGGTGGAACAGGTAAAGCGTGAAGAGGCAACAAGCTTACTTTCGCATTTATAATATTAGTCATAATGCTCACATCGAATTGTACGAAATAAATTCGATATATTCGCTCTGCTATATTCCAAACTCAGTGCTAAGATAAGATAGAATCTGTACCACAACCGGATATTGACTCGGAGCAGCGACTCATAAAGATCCAAGTTAATTCTCGCTAAATGTCGATTGCAATCATTCAGTGCAAACCAACATTCAGTGATGAATAGACACATGAAGAAGAAAAAGAAGATGTGCATATGCACATCTGCCTTCATGTTCCTGCACATGCAGGCAAATTTCTAGGTCTAAGTTAAGTGATTAAACAGGTCGAACTCTTTATGTCTGAGCGCATTCATATAAATATATAAATAAATATAAATAGGACAAATCACACAGATTGAGCTAGCCCCAAAGTAAGTTCGAGACTTGTGTTATGGGATACTAACTCAACGATACTATATTTTACAACAAATGCATAAATAGATAAACATCCAAGATCCGTGCCGATCAGAAAAAGATCATTTTGCATCATGACCCGACCGGAGATCGAACCCTGACCTCTTGATTCAGAGGCGAGCACTTTACAGTCTTGGTTTCTTCCTTTCCCATTGAGCGTCGGAGCTCAGTGTCCGCCTTAATACTTTGTTTCGCCATCATCGATGGCTTTAATCGACCATTGCATGTCTTCATTGACGAAATTTGCTTTTTGCACAGATTTTTTTATTGTTCGATCAAACACACAAACTCTTCAACTGTATAATATTGATATAGATAGAATTATGCTATACAAAGTTCAAAGAAGAGTACCTGTTCTGTTACGGCAATTAGACAAAAATACAAATATTGCTCGTTAGTGTATCGTATGCTAGGGTTATCGATGTCGACTAAAATCCAACTACGCTCGGGCACACGCCCTATGAATAGGGCTGGCACAAATCCTTTATATTTGGTATCGTCGCCGCGCTTGTCGATCCCTGTATAACGAACGCGTTCCATTTTTAATCTGTATTTTGTAAAAAGGGCGCTTTCTAAAAATGCTCATTTGCAAAAACTAATCTGCTCCGCTCTGTGGTTGGTTGCTTGTTAAAATATATACCTTATACAAAAAATGTCCGGGGCTTTTAAATGAAATGTCCAGTCTTTTTCTTCTTGACCTTATCCCACTCTTGCGGGGTCGGCACAGTAAGTTCCTTCCATTTCGTTCTGTCATTTGCCATATCCATTGATACTCCTTTCCTGTCCACACTATCCTTGACAGACTCCATTCATTCCTTATTAGGTGTTCCTCTATTCCTGGAACCCGTTACTTTCATCTTTAATGCCCTTTGAGTGACGTGATTTCCATCTCTTCTTAAAATATGCCCGTACCAGCCTAACCTATAACTATGTAATTTCTCATTAACTGGTGCTACTTTCATACTTGCTCTTACATTTTAAACGAAATGTCCAGTATTGGTTGGTAACCCTGCACCTCGCTCGACACACCCCTATCTGTTCCAATCATCTGGACAACCCTGAATGTTGTTGCAGGCTCATCAATTAGCTAATTTGGAACGAACAATTAACACCCTTTTTTGTTCATTTGACCGTGCAAATCTCTAAAACGTTATGAAAAATTCGTTTGATAGACATTTTCAGCTGGAAGTCTAATAAAGGTGGTTCAGAATCCCGGAAATTATGTGTGACTAAATGTTGCCCGGGGCTTCGCTCCCGTGGGAATTTTGAAATAAAATATAGCCCATAGCAATTTCGAACACCTTGTACCTTTATAATGGTGAAAAAGGATTTTTGAAATCGGTTCGGTAGTTTCGGAGATTATCCGCCTCAAACATACAAACTCACAAACGCTTACCTCTTTATAATAATAGTATAGATAAACACCGTGACTCACTGCGATTATGATTAAAATCACCAGACAATAATAGCACGTATCTGCTTGGTATTTACCCTTCTTGGGAATGCTTTTGTTTCCTATTAGCCCATTGTCGGATACGATGTCCAAAGGAGGAACTGCAGGTGGTTCTATTCTAGGGGGAAACCACACGCGCAGTACATTTTTCACAAACGCAGTCACTATGTGTCTCCCTCACTATCCAACTTCCCGAATCTGCAAAGGACTATCGTAACAAATATTATAAATGCGAAATAAAGTTTGTTTGTTACCTCTTCACGCTCTATCTACTCAACCAATCTTGTTGAAATTTTGCATACATGTAGTTTGAAGTATGGAGAAGGATATAGGGTACCTTTCATCCCGGTAAATTAGCGCGGGCAAAGCCGTGGGCAGAATCTAGTAAACAATAAATGGCTACTTGGCTGGGTGAACGAAATTTATACATATAGGTATTTAATTAACCAAACGCAAAAATTAAATGTTTCTTAAATTGATCGGTTTTATTAATCACATTATACTATTTTGTATGACCGTGACGTCATAGCACGTCACTGTCATACAAGCTCAATATTTTTTTTGGTTTTTGAAATTAGAATGAGGTATCTGTGTGATGTGACTTTGAAAGTAGCCAATTGTGCTGCAATAGGTACAGCCAATATCAAAACATCTTCAATCTCATTGCAAATTAGCTCGTATAACTCTCGCATAAGGTCCATCGGGTTCGGGATCGACATGATGTGTAGTACACTGTACAATAGTGACGTGCAACGCAAGCGCTAATTGAGAGTAAATTAATATCTGGGACCGAATCTAACGAGCTCAAACCAGTTTTCCACCAACCATCAGAAATATATTAATATAACTAAACCAAAATTATCCTTACTAGCACCATTCTAACGTGTATCATTATCGTTATTTAATTTATTTATATATTAAAAACTATTTTTATACTTGAGAAAATATTAAATTTAAAAATTTTGCATGTCTATGATATTAAGAAAAAATACCGAATCAAAACTGAAATTACGAGTTCATAAAGTCTTTTTAAAAAAGCTGAAAGTATAGGTCACTATTTGCACCATTTGAAATCGTTGGTAAAATGTTTGAGTTATATTCGTCTTTAATACAATATGAAAAAAGATCTACCCAAATAAATCCTTTCAAATATAAAGTTAATCAATAAATAATACATCTAATAATATAGGTAGATATTTAGATCGGTTCTGTTGGAATACTCGTCAAGATATTTACGAAAAGCACGCCATATATCCGATTACTATCCGACGGTATAGTGATATCTGGAACAATCGCCTAAATCGTTTTACGAGCTTATACCGTGAATTTTGCGTCAGTGCCGTATTGGATGTTGTAGAATCGATTCTGGAACATATCGAATCTAATTACTTAGTCCTTGTCGCGCGACGTTGTATAGTATTCGATGGATTAATACCTAAAGCGGTGATGTTTTCGTTGTGGTGACGTTCCTAACTCACTACGCTTAGGAATAAATATAAAAGTTACAAAAATGACCATTGAAGATTAATGTTATTCCATCTTCACTCCACTTCCATTAACCGGGGAGCGGTTAGCATATTAATTTATTTTAATATAAAAAAAATAAAATTGGTTGTCATTTTCTTAAAAACTGTCCGGCCTGGTTAGGACAAACCATAATATATAATATATTATACACATAAACATTTCTTAGAAATCACATTATCTATTATAAAACCAGCATCAAAATTCGTTGCTTAGTTTTAAATATCTAACATACATAGGGACAAACAGATAGCGGGAAGCGACTTTCTTTTATACCATGTAGTGATTCCTACTCGTGCCACATGAGTTATGTATAGTAGTTTTTATAGATCAAATGAAGGAAAAACATTGTGAGGAAACCCAGTGTGTAGGTTTCCTCACGATGTTTTTCCTTAAACATGTTGATTATTAACTTGTGTGTGAAATGGAGAAGGCAATGGCAAACCATTCCATTAATAATGCTAAGAAACTTGTTACGTGTGTTTCATTCCATGTAATGACCACGACCCTCAGTAATGAGGAATACGACTATGAAGAATGTAGTAGTGATTAAAGTATAGTTAATTCTTGCCCAAAATATGAATTATTTGTGACCATATTTTATCTAACAAGATATGCCGAGAAATAAGTTATACATTATAATTTTACTACGTGATAAAAACTCTCCAGGTAATGGTGTCGAATTGATAATGTGGCGAAAATGGAAATCGCTTCGTGCCGTCTACGATGCGAAGTGCAAGCCAGTGGGCTAGAAGCGCGCTACCGATGCTAATTGATAAATTAGTTCAATTGTAGAAATTGCCATCGAAATCAATTTATTGTTTACAATTGCAGTTTGTGAAGTCGTGATTCAGTAATTAATGAAATACTAAATCATTTACCTCTAATTTTATTGTAATTGCATATTGCCAATTACTTTTTTTTTTTAATTTATAGAAGAATTTGTCCAATATTGCATAAATTACTGAGATTAATGTAAAGCTATTTGCAAACAGGTGGCTGGTAGGTTTCCACTGACTTTTCTTTTTCATCTGATCGAGATTCGAAATCGTATAGAAAAAAATTAAGTACCGATAGAAATACTTGCACAAATGTGCATGCATTCTCATGTATTTTATTTCCACAAAGTCCATATTTACTCAAAGATTTTTCTTAACGGCGACAACACCGTTAAAGTCAAGTGAAAATCACCTTTGTGACAATTTCATTAGTTTATACACTACAGTTGTTAAAATTGTATAACTTTTCATTCCATCGTTCGACCGGTAATAATAGTGAGTATTTCTGATTGACTAATATAGTTCTGAATTGGAACTGGCATCAGCAATTGAATGCAGGAAATTTGTGCCGAAGCAAGCTCCAGGTTGACGCTTGTTCGGTATATATGTAAACAAAGTCGTCACTGCATCAGAGTTTCAAGTTGCATACATTTGACATCGCCGTTTGCAATCAATGAACAAAAGGGTGGACATTTGGAAATCGTGGAGCTTGGCTAGGTAAAAGGCAAACAGAGGCTGCGCACAGGTGGATACGATATTCACGCACACATTCTCCAAGCTTTAGATACACTACGATGGGTTATTGTTTCAGATAGTTATGCTAATTTGGCTGTTGGAAAGTTTCGTCCATATTTCCGATTAGAAATGTGATATGAATACAATATTTCGGTGTTTCTAATCTAGATTCATTTTAAAACTCAAAAATCTTGATGTTAAATTGCTTTGTTAATCCTGGTCCTTGAGACGTAGTTCACAAAGTCCTATAACAAAGACTCCAGTAAGACCTCTCTTCCGACCCAAATGTTTCAAGGACTTCGAAAGTGACAACCGTCTCTCGGAGTACAAAATAAGTACTTCATAATTATATACAGTTTGATTATTCTACAACATAAATATGTATTAGCTAGAAACGTATCTAGAGTGATGTGCATCCGGGGAAAACTTAACATGCTTGTTCAATTAAAGTAAGGTGAAAAAACGTGTTATCGACTAATAATATATATATGTATATTATCGATGAATATTAGATGTTTTCCTCTTGATTTCTCTCCTGTAGAATGAATGCGATCATCGAAATGTTTGATAGAACTTTAGGCCCGCGTTCGTTGCTTACATTAGTATTCCCTTTGCACAGTTTGTAGCGGGCCGCACATTATTTGTATACACTAAGCATGAAATGTTGCCAAGCAAACGTGTACTATTTGCGTGTAGGTTTAGAAAGCGGGTGGGGGGTACGCGAGGGGGCAGTGGGCTCGCGCCCCTGGTTTGTGCAAACCCTCTCCCCAATGCGTGCACGGAAGAGGCATACCCGCATCACCCACTCTGAGGTTTCAATATTCCATACGAAAATGCATTCAACTGCAAGTATTGAAACATTTTGGACGTGAAGAAGTCAGATTGAGATAAAAAAAAACGGTTTAATTCCGTTTTTCTGTCCACGATCGTTTAATTTACTCGTAATAGAGCGATCCTTTGCTGGAGTGATTTCGTCAAATAGGATCTCTTCAAGACGATGATAAGTAGAAATCGCTTGGATGTGCACTAAAACTAGACGAATTGAAACACATTGCAGTTCATTCACATGACAGGAGACATGCAAGTAATATTACTGCATCTATTTTTTATAGATGCAATGAAAGAGGCGCGTCTTCGCCTCGCGGTTTCCTTAGTTTCTTGACTGGGCTTAAGAAAACCAGAAAGATCTTTGTGCAAACCCTATTAGTTATACAACACAATAGTTCTGCTGTACAGTTTACTCATATCTTAGTTATTAAACTGGTTGAAATGATGTTATTGCAAGCTTACATTTTATAGTTAGTAAGATTTGTGTTCTTTCAGGTTTCAATCTTCATAAAATATTTGGTGCATCTCCCCACGGCACGGAGGGAGGGGGAGGTTTTCGTGCATCCGTCGAGTAGTGTGTCATTCTCCATTGAAAAGCACTTAAAGAGCTCTTAAATATTTGAGTTCCGTGACTATGTTTGAGGCAGAAGCGGAAATGTTTTAAAAGATTGAAATTATTTTGAGATGGATTAAGTGGAAATCGGTTAAATTATTCCAATCTTGGATGAATCCGAATGCGGTTTGTCTAATAATAAAGTGGATGCAAAATGGTAGGACAATTTCCGTTCAAATATCATTCGCTCAGTGGCATTTCCAAGAGGCTTTTAATTTACTTAGAGATATCTTCTTTTGTGTAGTTATTTGGGAATGTGGCGTATTGGGAATATGTTCAAAATTGATTGTTTCCGTGTTTTGCGACGGGTTCAGAGAATGAATTAATGAATGAATGACTTTATTGCTTTAAACGAGGCAAACTGTCTTATGATATCAGAATGGATGTTGTTCGATGAATCACTAATATTCTACATACAAAAGGTATTTTACGTGCTTATTTATATATTTACTAGCGGTCCGTTCCAGCTTCGCTCGGGTAAAAACATAATAAATTATACACAGTAACCTTCTTCATGAACCACACTTTCTATTGGTGAAAACCGTATGAAAATCCGTGCAGTTGTTTTTGAGTTTATCGCGAACGGACAGACAGACAGACGCGGCAGAGGACTTTATAAGTATAGTATTTTTTCATCCATTTCAAAACATAAGACTTATTATCGATTAAATGAGTTTAAATCAATATATTCATACCATTACTATCGAAGTCACTTTTCATTAAGTTACTCGACATTTTCTATAGAGACGTTCCTCAATTGTTTGTAAGTTTCAACTCTGTATATATGTTTGTTCGGGTGGAATCTTAAAACTTGATTTTGAAGCAATAATATTCAACCGAACCAAATGTTTCAACTCAATTTAAATTTTTGATTTTTCGCGTGGTTTTGTTGCGATAAGCAAGACCCATCTCTTGATGTTGGACCAAAGTTGACTTAATTCACAGTAATGGTTGTTTTGTCACGTGTCGAATGCAATAAGATTTCGATCTGGCTTGTGTCGTAAAATACATTAGTTGTAAAAAAAAAACTGCGAATTCGAAGTTTGAATCGCAATCAGTACTGGTAGGCATAAATAGATAATTTTAAAAAACCCGCGTTCCAAATTTAAAATTCATTCTTGTTCTAAGATCCATTTCAACGGTCAATCGAAAACTATTACACGTCATTTGAATGAATTTGAAATTGGAATTCAGTGTTTACAGGAGGCGCAAGATCAATCGCCTTTGACATTGGCACATCCACGTTGCAGCACCTCTCGACGAGGACTGGCCAGCAATATCCTGTCGGTTCGAATACAAATAGAAGCCACGTGAGGTACATAGTCCGTAGGAAATTATTAGGCCCGTTGTGTTTGCCGGGCCAGAGCACTTGCAAAGTGCAATCAAACTCACGTACTAATCAGTATTATGGTGTAGTAGTAAAATCAGCTCTCTGCAGCTCTGGGTTCTTATGTTCACAAAATGAAAAAGGTATATAATGAAATGCTTTATCTAGTTTAACATACACTTTTGTGATATTTTTTTTAATTTTTAAAATACAATAAAATATATGTGTTGCTTAATTATTTTTTTTTTAATTTGCTAGTGGGACAAAAATGCGCGGTGATATTTATATTCAAAGCAATGAGTAGGTGCTTCTCTTGAAAACCTTAGAATTCCGCAATGAATGGCGACTTTACAGGCGATTAGGTTAGTGTCCCTTTCACACTGCTATTAGGGCCCTCCGAGGCGCGGATAAAGGGAGGGGGCTCAAGGACGTCTAAGTGTGTATACACCCTACATCCTACTAATATTATAGACGCGATACTTGTTAGGATGTCTGTTACACGTTCACGCAAAAAGTTGTGGGGGTGTGAAATGTGTGTATTGTGCTAAATTGTGAAACGATATATGCAAATTGTGATTTTGTACTAAAGTTCAAACGTGTTGTTGCATTTTAAACAAAATATAAATAATGAAAATGTTTACTAGCTCAAAGAAGCTACACTGCTCAAACAAACTAGTAGCATTTAGTGTCTACTAGTCTAAGCCACTCTCCACTCACTAAAAATCTTAACACAAAATCAGCCGTGAAAGAATAACAAACACACATAATTTCACATTTATAATTTTAGTATGCATTTTTCTATTTGATAACATTCGCTAGAATTAAAATGTAACAACATATTGGAATAAAATAAAAAGTATTTAAGTAGCTTAAAGTAATTCCCTTTGAATGTTTTAAATCTTTTAAAATCCAATACTTCGCCGGGGGATGACTCTTCAGCCGTTCCGCGATTTAAAATAGAATACTTTTTTCTTCTATATTTGAATCTCTTTGATGGCAGGAAAACGGTATAACCCGGTTATGTTCGAAAGGCCAGGGCGAGCTGCAGAGACCGGGACACGTGACAAATATCGAGAGGATAGAATTAACCTTCAAATAAATAAACACGCCCAGAATTTGCAGAAAAAATAAACTGTTGAACATTTGCTATGATTTTACAACCCGCCTGCCTGCCGTCGACCCTCTTTGGGAATGCTATTGATGTCTATCAGCGACATGCACGAAAGACATGGAGTGGTCCTGTTTCAGGGCGGCACCACACACCTCTATAGGCTTGTTTAAATCCATAATGCTTTTAGATATGTAATGGTTATTATCTGTAAATTATTATTCTGTAAGTACGGCGTAGCAATCTGGTGCAATGGACGGACATACACATAAACATGATCCATTCCCAATGCAAAACGCATCCTCCACGCATCTAATATTGATCTACCCGTTGGACCTTGGAGATTCGACCCAAAGGCAAAAAGTGCCTATTAAAACTACTTTGCAGAGCCCATTCTATTATTCCAAAAAGTTTATAATGAATAAGCCAATTGGACCTCTTTTTGGGATTAACATAACTATTTCAAACGCTTTGTTAAAGTAAAATGCATTGAGAATGTGTTATCAATTAATATTTGATATGAAAATCTAATTTAGCTTCGTGACGTGACGTGAAGATATAACCAGTTGTGCATCTCAGATCGATTCGACATAGAGGAAAATTTTTAAAGAAACTGTGAACTGGGATCCTAATGGACACCTTGGTTATGAAAAATATCTGCAAATGTTTGAATACTTTGATGGGGTCACTAGTGTGTATGCGACTACCTGGCACTAGAGTGCGGGGAGTGGTTGTAAAAGTCATGTCACCAGTGATAGTAATAACACTGATAATTGTGATGGGGTCGAATGACGCTTGAGTGTAGATGAGGTCGAATTAAGCAGGTCCAATGGGAACAAGACTAATATTGCCGTATTTTGAATAATTGTAGTACGCTCGTCTGATTGCGGCAGCGCGTACTTTCGTCTTGGGATTTTCGCACAATGCCCAATCTGCGTGTGTTTAGTTAGTAACTCGCTTCACTGGTGCACTTGTGCGGCGGAACAGGGATTGGCAAGTGTACGATATTGGTTTTGAGTTAATCGAGTTACCCGCTTGAATTTCGGTTTAAATTAGGTATATGTGTCGATACACATATACCCAATTTAAACCGAAATTCAAAATTAATACGACGATTCGTCTTTGTTATGAAACCAGTTATAGTTGCTTTGATCCGCTTTGATCCACCTTTTTTAACCTTTTCCGTCCCACTGTTTGGTAAAGGTCTCCCCCAAGTATTTCCATTATTATTATATTCACTCTCAATTCGATGCTAAATCCAAGCGTTTTTAAACCTAAAGATCAAAAATTTTATTTTCACCGTTAGACTTTTACGTTATACGAACATTATTTCCGAAGACTTCACGTAATAGTAGTATTTTCACGTATTTAAATTAGGACGAAGATTTTCATAAAAGAAATTAATGCACCAAAACAAATTGTATTCTTGCTGAATTTCAATCGTAGCTATTTTTTTACCGTTTCGTTATTCCTCAGGCTGACAACGACATCTTCTTTAAAAAAAAAAACAACATCCCAAAACGTCTATTGCAAAATAGACAATTTCCGAAAATGACTAATTCCCAATAGTTTGGCAGATTTTTCAACTGCAACGCCAGCTGAAGTTACTAATTTGTGTTCTTTTTTCGATTTTGACCATTTGACCACACGCATGCATGGTCAACACCCGTTATTACAAGTGAAAAATAAGATTTCTCTGTCAGAAATGAACTGGTGCGGTGGTCGGGTGGCGGGCGCGGGGCCGTAGGGTTGCCAGATCGATTCCTATCGCGGCATTATTCGCGCTAATTACAAACAACGCTGGCATAAGCCGCGAACATTGTACGACCACTTTGTCTGAGTATGTGTTAATAGTCGCGTCAATAAATCGCCGACTGTAATTATAATAAGTATATATTTATATATTGTGGTGTATTTCCTAGGGAAATGGAGTGCTTTAAAAAGGGTGTGAATAGATTCATACAGAGCCGACAACGCACGTGTGACAACCCTGTTGTTGTAAGCGACCATAGGCTACGGTGACCACTTTCCATCATCTGATGTGGCATCTGGGCCGCGAGCATGCTAAGTTAAGATTAGTTGTATATCAAATAGTATATATTTTGAGTTTAAAAATCATGGATGAGAAAGTTTTGGTAGCGGATAGGAATCAACTGAGTTGGACAGAGAAGAGTTTGGACAGTGAAATATGACGGCCAACCTCCAGTAACGGAGAGGAGGACAAGAAGATATACTTTTCTGAACTTTGTTGAAAATTCGGAAGCAATCTTTCAAAGTGAGATCATTAATTCACAAATTAAACTTTCACAATTTTTCATGACAAATTTTGTAGTACATGGTAGTTTCTCAAAAAGCTACAAACTACTGGCATTTCGGAACGACGACTGCTTTTTCCGAAATGTCCCTTCGACAGAACAAAATCTTGTGCCGTTACATCGTACGCGTTCTAATACCTATTCTGCCAATCGAGTACGTATTTGTTAATCTTTGATAAATAGCCGGCGAGGCGAACGGCGAGCCTTTTAAAACACATCGAACGGCGCAATTTCCTACTCAATTCTCGATTATTTCCCGGGTGCCCGGCGCAGATTTTCCGATTCTCGTCCCCAACATAGGGTTGTCCAAAATGTGACATTTCAAAATAAAGTGAACAATTTCATTTTTGAGAACAAAAATGAAATGTAATCTCGCGACGAATTTCTGTTCTTTCTCCTTTTTTTTTAAGTCGCTTATAAATGTAGACATAATTTTTTTAAGAAGTAAAATTTGTATGAGCCACGAGTCGAAGTTAAGGTATATTAAAGCCATTCAGCACCACATCACTGATTTGTGTACAAAGATAATGTATATTTTTTTTATTTACCAAAAGTGTCGTATATTCTTTGTATAATATAAATATAGGTTTTGCTATTTTAATATTTATTTCCAACACTTGACATTGTCGTGACGCATTAAGTACATATAATAATGTAGGCTTGACAACCCTACCCGGACAAGATTCGAATACTACTAGGAGAGAATTTGAATTTGTCATTTGTGGAATGAGCGAGTGAATACACGAGTTGGTCGATGATTTGAAAAGGAGAGCTGCCTTCTCTGTCTAGGTTTAGTGGTGAAGGAAAACAAGATGAGGAAACCTGTGATCTTTTTTGATGCTATTGTGTTAAAGGATGCCACTTCATCAATATTGTCAATAAAGTCGTGTGTATCCAAATAATGGCCAGGGCTATCAGTCATGACCAATTAAAAAAGGGCTTAAGAAGTGACTAGGTAATTCTATTATTCATTAAACGATGTTATCTCTGAACCTGATCAGGAATTTTCAAAATACTATGTGAACGAAGCGCCATAGCTAGTGAAAATATAAAAGTGTGTAGCATATTGTTTTTTGACATAGATAAAAGATATTTTTTTTTACATACATCCAAGCACTATTCTAATTTTATTAACCGACTTCAAAAAGAGAGGAGGTTTTCAATTCGTCGCCTTCTTTTATTTATTTTTTATTTTACAAGCTTTTGTTTTCACCTGTCCCGTTCGTTTGATGCTCTATGCAAGTTTTTCACCTACTTGCTTTCCACGAGCATGCCCTGATGGCTCAACCAAGATCGGCTTTCGATGAAGGAACACGTCATCATGCCGTGATATTTTGTCACACGTTGATTGTAACAAGATCTCTATTACAATCAACGTGTTATATATTGTATTTTTACAAATTGACACTTTTGTCACAACAAAAGTGACATTTTGTAAAAATAATAACTTTTCATGTCAGTGCGATTCTTCAGGTCAATCTGGGGTTACCTTCCGGCTCTGTTTGCTCGGTCGACGAACACTGTCCGTCATAGGTTCTGAAAAACGACGTGTATTTTTTTTTATTTCACGTACCGGCCAGCGGGCGCGGTATTCGTGGAATTACTGAAGTCGCCTTTTACATGATTCGATAGACTAGACATGTTTTTATTTTAAAAATCCGATGAGTTGCTTGCTCCATATTGGAGCCCTATCGAATATGTTGACAAAAATGTCCCAAATGTGACGCTAAAAGTCCGCCGCTTTTTTCGCTTTTTTTTGTTAGTCTTCTGTCAAAACGCTACGCTTTTATGCATAGCTATGCCCTCATATATTTTTTAATTAAGCTATTCTATTCTAAGAAATTAATGAACTAATTGGGTCATAGTTGGAACGTACTTATTGCGTTAAGATAACGTATTCAATACGTTTGTTTTTTTTAATTTGATATCCTGGATCTGTAAAAGTACAATAAAAATAGGAAAATGTCCGATGAGAAATACGTAAATAAAAAAAATCAAATGAAGAAATACGTAAATAAAAAAAATGTCAAGGAACATTTTTTTGCTTTATAAGCAAAAAATATTTTTTTTGGTTGATGGAAAACATCGAGATGCATTAAAGGGTTAAACACTCGTAACCTATTATAGATGAAATAAAAATTGAGACAAAAGTTATTTTAGCTGAAGTATTTTTTCTATTAGTATATTAATTGACAGTCTGATGTAACCCAACATATTCGGACAACCGATTAAAACCGTATGATATTTGAAAGGGATGAAAACTAATCGAATCTCGAATCGCGATTATTACGATTATCCGGCTTGGAATCGATTATCCCGGATACCGTAATTATTCGCACTGCCCTGTCCTAGTTTAATTTGCTATTTCCTGAATGTTGGTAACATTGCCTTGTTCGATTGAACAATGGATTGGTCTTAGTTCAGCTCGTTTCAGAGGCATATGGAAAATTTGGAAGTAGAATATAGTACTCATGTAATTATTTGTATGTTTATTAATATAATTTCCCGAATTTTTATTTATCATAATTATACGTTATATTATTAAATTTAAAAAAATACAAAAAAAAAATACGCTAGACGATTATTAATAATTATTATTTATCATAATATATAGATAATTTTTATTTATCATAATTATACGTTATATTATTAAATTTTAAAAAATACAAAAAAAAACGCTAGACGCAAAATAAATACGCAAGATTTTTTTTTCTGTTTTGATGACACTTTGACACATTGGTTGTTCCAAAAACTTTATTAGTTTGTATCTTGAAGTGCTGATGAAAATAACACGGAATCCTTATTTGTTGTTCGGACACATTCACAGAAATTTCCTATTTTATGCATTACGCATAAAATTAATCCATCAACTCGTGCAAGCAGAGGGTCAACTATTAATGAGTAGATTGTGGCTTGTAGCTCCCGGACTAGACGTCCGGCACCCGGCCTATTGTGGCCGGTCCATTGATAAGGTGGCACCTCTGGCTGACGACGATGTTACGATAACCCTTTGGAAACTCCAAGCTCCCATCTGATGCGAAATGTTATTACAACAATAAGGTTTGGTTACCTGCAAGTTGGAAATGCCATCTATGCATTTATTATGAGTGTGTTTCTCTCAAATATCGAATAGGAAATATTACTGCGATGTTACCACGCCAGAGTGCAGCACTAGAAAGAAGTAAAAAGCATTTTAACCGTGACACTGACAGTCTTCTAAATATTGACAAATTAACACACTTATATAAGCTGTTGCGCGGATATTAAATTTCGGTGCAGCTATAAAGTTCCATCAGTCGTTCGTTTGAAATTTTAAATATGGAACGCGTGAGTCATCTTCGCCGGTCGTCTTGCTGAGACATATTTTTTAAAATCATACTGGCTCTTTAGAAACTCACAAATCGCAACATTCACTTTTTTGTTCGTGTTTTTTTTTTAACCCATAATTTAAAAAAAGAACTTCACGCCATTGACAGCGATATAGTTTCTGTGAGCTCTGGACTCCACACTAGAATTTCCATTTCCAGTAATGACATTAAGTAACGAGAAAGACAAAGAATGCATTACGCAATTCTATAAGCGCAAAAACCTTGTTCCATAATTAAGCGTATTACGAAAATTTTAGAAGCATGAAAGACAACGTAAAACGACAAGTGAGTAAGTAAAAGGAGTTCAAACCAGATATTCATTAGTAATTAACTTAACTTATAGACAGCTCGAGTTACTAACGTTAAATGACTAATTGGAGGATAAAACACAAAAGTTTCCAGCGTAACTAAAACTGTTTATAAACAAACTTGGTAGTAGTTAAATTTTCATCGTTGTTTTCAAATTGGTTGCCGGCGCCTTTGAGAAATGAGAATTTCTTGATCTGAGCGCGCTCCTGTTTCCTTCATTCTGTGATCGTGGCGCTCGTGAAAGCTCCGCGCTTTCTTACTTTTTATAATTATGTAAATAAATAAATTTATTAGGACAAATCACACAGATTGAGCTAGCCCCAAAGTAAGTTCGACACTTGTGTTATGGGATACTAACACAACGATACTAATATTTTATAACAAATACATATATAGATAAACATCCAAGACCCGGGCCAATCAGAAAAATATCATTTTAGACCATGACCCGACCGGGGATCGAGCCCGGGAGAAGTTGTTAAGTGCTTGCTTCTTCAGAAGCAGGCACTTACCAACTGCGCCACTGCGGTCGTCGAATTTAACTCTATCGGCATCATCTTCAATAGTAGTTTGTAGCTTTTTTTTTAATATGAGTGTTTCTATGTTACTCCTATTATATACTCCTATTGGTATTATAAAATAAATCCACTGACGCGTCTGTCTGTGTATCAGTCTTTTCGCGATAAATTCAGATAATGTGATTCCAAAGGAAGGTCTAACGTGTATGATTTAGTATGTTTAACACGCGCGAAGCTGGGACATGCTGCTAGTATAGTATAAATTTGACGCGAAAAAGGTGCATGTAAAGTCACATCGTACCAGATGTTTTATTTTATAATTTGTCTTTCCTAATTGTTAGACCAACTGTAATTATAAATGTATGAGCAAGAAACGGTCATATTTTTTCTAACACCTTGCCTGATGGCCAGTTACCGTAAACAAACGCCAAACTTCAGCAATAAGCGAAACAAAATCTCCAATCGATTCTCAATTTAAAATCCACTTAAATGCTCGCCACAGTTAATCGAAAAGTTGATACTATATCTAATTGCTTGTATTAAAATAACACTGATGTCAAAAATATAGGCCGGAGCGGCGGCGCCTGGTACGGTATTCCATGTACCATGTTTATAATCATTATGATAGCATCAAGTATGCGATACGGGGAACGAATGGGGTAGGCGATGGTGGCGCCCTCGTATTGAAATTGCCTGCGTTTGCACGCCGCGGTACAAGCTACGGGCATCGTACAAGTAATTTTTGGTGGCGTCGTGTTGCAGCGTTTTTTGTTTGTATTTTGTTTGTAATAGGTACATGAAATGAATAAAAAGATTAGATTACAACGGCGGATTTATTCCATGTAGATCTTACCGTCAAACGAAGATCGGTTGAGGGGGCTGTTTCGTATATATGTAGTAACGGGTTAGTTAGAACTAATAACGTACAAGACGAATTGTTTTTTGTTATTGTCTTGCAATTTGGCAATTGATCACACTTTTTGATATTGAAATAATATTCATAAACTTAACAATAATTAACTCTTTTCCGCATCCTATTTATTTCAAAGAATTTTGTGGTAAGCTTTGTCAGCTTATGGGCAATAGTAGAATTCCCAAAAACATCAGGTAGGCAGCCGGTCGTAAACTCACAATCAAATCTTAAAATCTTTCTGGTTTATTTTACGCGGCGCCTGGGCTTCAGGATATCACGGCCGTAGTGCAGTGAGAGAGAGAGAGATATATACTTTGAATTACGCAGCTAACTACCGTAACTGGGACCACACCTTTCGCTTACAAAATATAGATTCAAATAAACATTTATTCATTCATTCCAAAGGCAACATAAAATGAAATTAACTGAATTATTTCTTTGTGTTGCAAAATGTTTGACATGTTAAATAATTTATTTAATAGTCTTAATTTTTTTGACATATAATTTACGATATTAGAAACGGCAACTTTTATTATAGTACACATAAGGCCCACATTGTTGAGTAAAGTCATTGAGAGAAATAAATTTGATTTGTTTTTGAATAAGTATGCCACAAATAGTTCCCGAAAAAAAATTTTTTTTTAATAAAACGAGAGGTACATATTATTCCTTTCATAATTTGTCAATTTGACCGGCCACGACATATTTACCAAAATTGTATATTATGAAAAGAGTAATTGAGTAACAAAAAATATTTTCTTTTAAATATTAGCAAGATAGTTTTAATGTTGTATAAAATGTTTGCTAACTGAGTGAAACATCTCGGTCGCAAAAACTAAAAGGTCCATAAATTAGAAAGGGACAGAGAGAGTAAGCAGGTGCTCGGCTGGACACAAACTATCGATTGTACAGAACAATATCGTTAGCGACCAATAAAATAGGCGTAGTCTCACCGGTTCAGCGAAAGAACGTAAAACATTTTTTTGGTTGGTATTTTACAAAATTTGTTTTACGATACAAGATACAATTTTCCACCACAACCAAACGACTCCTGCTCAGCATAATGACACGGAGTTAAGTAACCATGACGCACAATAACATATCGCTCTTTCTCGCTCATCACCATTGACTTAAGTGAAATAATATATCATCCATCTTACTCTCATGAAAGGGAATAATAATGTTGCGCGTCAAATGTTCCTCAGCTTAGTTCCTGGCTAAAAAAAATATTCAAAATAATGAAGTGCTTGAAAAGTCGACGAAGTCTAAACTAGTTCAACGGTTGATCTATTTATTGTACAAGTGGAAACGAATCAAGTTCAACAAGCTGAAGTGCATGCGAATATTTCGTAAATTGATCCCTGTAAATCAAATTCATGGTACCGAACGTCGGGATACAATATTTTTAATAAAAATATATTAAAATGCATGTCAACTAGTCCCGCGAGTCTAGTACAACTGGGCTCAGTTGTTGAACAAAACGCAATTATTAAATTGCAGTGCACTGGGACTGCAGTTTAATATTTGCGTTTTGTTCAAATTCGACCTAATTTGAACAGATTTTTTAACTTCTTTACATATTTATTATTATACTATTCTTTACATGGTTTTTACCTTATTACATAGCTTCTATAATCAATAAAACACATGTAGATCGCCAGGTAAGTAACACCTGCAAATTAATAAAGTAACGGCACATCGTGGATGACATTTCAGTTGCATCTTAATTGAAACGTTAACCGCAAAATTAAGTTATCAAGTTTATGGGTTCGATGCGTGAAAGTTTACTATATACGATTGAACAAATGTCGACACTACGTAATTGGACACGTGAATAAATAAATATTTTTAACGCAACGCGGGTTTAATCTGTAAATTATATATTTTGTATCCAGGGCAATGCTCTTTATTCTACTTACAAAGCAGAAAATTATCCAAAGATGAGCGATTTCTTCCGTTGCAAACTTTGTAGCCTACTTTATTTATATGTAATACTGGCGGGTCTTCGTATGTAATTGTATATTTATTGGATGGGTTACATGCGACCGTTTTTTAAACCCGATTTGAATTTAACTAGTTACGCTATTTTATTTCTTTTCAGCAAAAAATTATCTTAACAAATTATGCTACACTAGCCTCCCGTCCCGGATTCGCTCGGGTAAAAACATAATAAATTATACACCTAAACCTTACCCAGGAACCACAATATCTATTGGTGGTTTACCGCATGAAAATCCGTGCAGGAGTTTTTGAGTTTATCGCGAAGAGACGCGGCAGACGGCTCTGTTTTATAATATGTAAGAAGGACAAATAATGTGTCATTTACTTATAGGACGTTATTTCAATAAATATGTAAGAATACAAATTATAAATCTTAATTCTCTATTTTAATTATATGTCTTTTTGTGTTTCAGGTAAGTCATCTTCAGTATTTGGTAAACGGAAACACTGCTTCTTCAGGTTAAAGTATATTTTTTGCTTATTCCAACGCATTCGTGAGTAAAACACTTTTCTGTCCTCTAAAGTATAAAATTGCGGGCAAGCACATTGTGCCCACAAAGTTGGAACCATCTCCGACGTTATTAAAACGGCTGTGAAACGTCCGGCGGCGTCCATTAAAAAAAAAACGTTATTAATTTATCTAATAATGCTTATGTTACATTAAATTGATGTCCGTCCTCAATGTGAGGTCAATAAAAATCGTTTAAGATTCTTAGGGTCATCAAAGTTTGGAAATATTTTTATTAAGTATTTTTTATGCAATGTCCTTTTCTCTCATTTTCTTGCAATTGGTTGGTGTGACTTCGTTAAAGGATTAACTTACGTAAATGTGTAATAAGGAGCGGCGCTATTTGATTGGTCTACTGGACCAAAATGTCCCAATTGGACCTCATTCATATTGCCTTTTGGACCTTCCTAAAACTTTTATGTGCGCATTCTTAGACTCACTTCGAAAAATCGAAGAATTTTTTAGACGACATGTGAAGCGTTCTGGCCGAGTGCGTATCGGAATGAGTGCCTAATGGACCCGATCTGTCAACCCTAGTAATGTAACTGTCAGACACTCGAATACATGCACAAAAATATTGTTACGGATATAATGAATGTCGCTATGGACATGATAATAAAATACTGAAGTCTGAATTGTTTCCATTTAGCAATTGAGATTGTGTCAATGGGTCAATAACACCGTCATGCATGAAAAAGAAACCCCAACCTACTGTATTCTTAAACACTATCGATTCCACTTTATCCATTTATAATTTCATAAAAGATAAATGCGATTTGCACTCGCTTGCAATTATTGTCAATTTAGCTTTTTTATATCCCTCATTAAGATACCATTTCTCTCGAAGTGACGTTTGAAATCATTTAATGCCATTTATACATTTCCGGTTTGGTTGGTTGAACCAAACCAAACTTCACATTAACAGCCAGCAATGTACGTTGATTCGCATCCGAAAGTTGACTCGAAGTTTGTAGCAGTCATCTCGTCTATTTCCCGAATCGATACCATTTTAAGTTACCAATAATTCAATTAATATCGTATCATGCTCACGCACAATGTGAATCCCCCGGCGACACTTGGTCCGTCAGCGATGACGAATATTCATATAGAAATTAGTCTGGGGGCAGATTGGTTGTTGGGGGGTCAAATGGGGCCGGGGGGGTCTATCGCCGCGCCAACGCCATCTAGCTTCCACTCCGACACGCGCGCCGCCTTTAATGAACTTTACGTCACCGTTCGCGTACAAGAGCGCACTTTTCTTTGCGATAGCATGTTAGCTTGAACAAAGCACTTCGGCAGAGCACTGGACGCCACTTTGCGTGAGCTTGTACTGTTTCGATATTTAGGCGTGAAATCAATACTGAAGGACTATTGTTCCCTTTGCCTATTATATAAAGATATTTCCCCTGTTGGAAAATTGTAGACTCGTTACAAGCATTCCACTTTGTTGAATATAGCCCCATACCAAGGCTTCTCTCCCGTGAGAATATTGAATACAAACGGTATATTTTAGAATTGAAGATCATAAAATCACAGTAAACTGTGTATTTTGTAATTTGGTATTTAAACAGGACTGTATGTGACAGTTACATGCCCAAAATCAGAACGCAACCAGCCACATCGAGGAGTTAAATACGTAATGGCAAAATCAATTGCAAATATCTCACATATTCCAACGTCGAAATTAATTGTCATCAAATCAAATAGGATTGGGGGAATATTCCGTAGGTGACATGCCATTTGGACCCGCGGGGTCAGTTGTCACTTGACAGGTTGCTTTTTTAACTTTTTGATGATGTGTCCCACTGCTGGGCAAGGCCTCTCCCACATTTCTCCACCCATACTGAACCGATTGCTATATAAAAATCCTATTACTGACCCCAAAACAAAAAAATAATGCGATCGATTGAACCTTCTTTTTAAAGAATGCAGTTGAACGATTGACGAATTGTTTGATTACAAAACAATATGCCGCATCTGTCTATCTGTCTGTTCGCGATAATTACTGCACTCAAAAACGTCTGCATTGATTTTCATGCGTTTATTTTTTTCACAAATAGTGTAAGGTTTATGTGTTGTTACTATGTTTTTACATGAGCGAAGCCAGGGTGGGTTAGTGTCTAATACAATACACATTTCTAAATGACAACTGTGCAATTTGGTTCGAAGAATAGTTTTTCGAGTAGGTGCTGAATAACTTGTTTTCCGTCAAGTGGGCTCACGGGTCCAGCTAAAGTGGGGCCAGTATACGTAATACTGGAAAGAGATGCGAGTACAATATGTAATGTGACTATGGTTTCAATGGGATGTATTATATCAGTGGGATTTAGTGTGTCTGACTATCCGTCAAAGGGTGCTCTGTTTCGGAATCCTCTTATTTTCATTATCCAACTACGCTGCTCCATTTTGAATATGCACTTTCAATCAAAACCCTTTCGGTTGGTCTTAGTTACTGACGAAGTATTATAGGTACTGTGAAATTTAATACTGTTTTATTGCGATTTTAGAGACCCTTTTGGGTATTACATTTTGTATAAGTTTATTAAAAACATGTACTTAAGCCAAATTGCTTTTTCCAGTGTTTGACTGCTGGATTTTCCCTTTTCACGCTCAGAAAAACATAACAGGGCGGCCTCACTGCCACCGTTGCGTCAACGCAGACCGTTGCCGTACCGCATACAGTTGTGACATAAAATAATGTGTTGATTCATTGACGGAGTCATATCCAAGTCGTCGTCAAGAGTTTCTAGGTCATCCCGCCGCTTCCTTCGCGGTTTAAAAAACTCACAATATTATTCTCGTGAGTTTAATATACACACATTTTGATATACAAAACGTTAGAAGCGATGCAGTAAAATACATAAATAAATCTATTTTCGCAGGCCAGTTCCTTGTTTTCTTTTGGGCGTCGTCGTAAACAACGCGCGGCCGTCGATAAAATGCCGGACATTTTGCGATTGAATACTAACGAATGCTCAGTCCTTTTGGACCCACTTTCCCCTCCCCATGTTCTGATAGAAAAAGTCCTTTTGGACCCAACGCCCCCCTCAAAAGGTCACAGACTTCGTTATAAAAATGGCGGTTGTATACTTATAGTTTTTGAATTGTAACATATTTTTCCAGGTCAATTTCTGAAATTCAGGTACGATCTACTTTGCGTAGTAATATCTAATGTTGTGTTTTTAATCGATTAATTTTATGACACCGCTTCCGTCCTTTTATTGGAATGAAAGCTGTCGTGAAACATGCGTCTAGAGTATGCGTGTGTTCAATATGCTTTGCCTACACGGAATCTTCATTTTGTATTGTATAAAAGATTGTACAGTCTTTTTATACATTACAAAATGAAGAGTAGGTATTTCTAATCTATATTTCTAAGCTATACAACGTGTCTAGAGAAATGTTAAGCATTGGAAATCTCGATGTCTTCGTACTCATAAAATCGTTGACATTAATAATTTTGTACCACGCTTACTGAAAATCTGGTATTTATTTGTGTCTCACGGCTCGAGTATGTTAAAAAATTATAATCTCACGTAGTTAAATAACTACGCTAATTTTGTATGGTTCGTCGCACATTTTTTATTCGGACACAATTTAACATTTGTCTATATTGTTTTCTAATGAAAACAAGAATATTGTTTTGTTGTAAACTTTCTCATAGCTTTGATCATCTCGGAGCGCAATATATCAATGTCGAATGTTTTTACATCGATAAATTTTATCTATAAATATGGTTGAAGAATTTATATTGCGAAAAAACTGGTGTAATTCTTATCTTGTCAGTATTTCTCTAGACTTTAACGACTATTTACTACTGCGCGTATTCCACGCAACTTTTACAATTGTTTTCCATATTTTAGGGGTCCTTAACAAAAATAACTACAATAAGAGTTCCCTATATAATAATCTATCGTTGGGTGTTAAAATGTTGAATGGAAAGATACACAAATGCGTGTTACTGAAGTCATTATGACGACAAACACATAAAGGTCATTTTTTTTTCTAAAAACATCAATTTCGTACCTTAGATATATTTTTAGTCATAAATTAATATCGAATGCTATAATCTACATCATAGCTACGGCTAGCAAGTTTTAAAGTCTCCCAATATTTGACATTGCATTATTGTTTCTGTTCAAATATTTGAATTGCCAAATAAATTGAAATTTGATAGTGCTAAAATGAAATCGATGGATAGATGACGAGCACAGGAAGTAGGAGCCAGGAAGTTACCGCGAAAAGGCAGGCCTATTGTGCAGTGGGATGATGTGGGCTAAAAAGAGATGAACGAGAGTCTATACTGGCTGCATACGGGTTCCGCATGCGACCTACCGCGCTCGTGCTTGGCCGATTTAGTTTTTTTAAATAGATAAAGTATCTTTTGCACTCTGCGTTCCCCGCGGCATTTCAACACAATGTGTTATACGTCCGCTGTACATAACCAACATAACGCATAGTTAATTATTATCTTAACAGCATGAATGCAGCACTTTGTATGCAAATGTGTTGATCGTTAACATTCATACTTATGTAAATATAGGCCAGTATCGGTACTTTTGCACTGTGTATTGGCGTTTTTTCGTCCGTCAACTATATGGAAGTATGCGCGTTTTTCTTTCAATTGCTTGTTTAAAAATTTTACTTGGAAATGGGTAAAAATTATGCGACGGAGTGAATTGGTCGGGTGGGGTCGAGCCGGTTTATATTTTTCATCAGTCGGCGTAGGTTGCCGTGTCCACAGAGACAGGAGATTAATACATTTCCTGCACCACACGGGTCGTGATTAGTTCGCCTAATGCGATTAGCTTGCTCGGTCGAGCCATTGTAGTGGTGCGCGCGCGACGCCTGTTTACCCCGAATCCTTATTAGTCCAGTTTAGACCGATAAATGGTCAGCTAGTTTGGTTAACTTGAAATTTCTGGCTAAATTACAACCGCCTTTATAATAAACATTTAATTCTCTAATTAGGCTTGGAGTAAGTTTTTCTTTGTTTTGTCCCTCTCTCTCTTTTCGGCATTTGACTTTGAAAGAACGAGACAATTACAAATATTAACTATTCCGAGGCTAATCAAGGAATAACGTTTTTATTAATAAGAGATATTTAGTAACTAGAGTTTTCTTTATGAAGTACTTGATATATTAAGTTTTGAGTCAATTACATTAATTAAAAATGTCTTTTAGTTTCTTTATTAGATTAATATCTTATTATTATACGTAAACTATCTATTGACCATAAACCTTATTTTACAAGTACTAATTTGAACGAATATCCTAAACTAGGTGTTACCCGGGGCTTCGCTCCCGTGGAAATTTTGAGATAAAATATAGCCTATAGCAATCTTGGATAATGTATCTTTCTAATGGTGAAAGAATTTTAGAAATTGGTTCGGTCGTTTCAGAGATTACCCGTCTCAAACATACAAAGTCACAAACGCTTACCTCTTTCCAAATCTTACAATTTATAAATGCTGGACATAAAAACACACGATTAAAAAAAATACACCCAACGGAATTCAAGCCAAGACTGAACTGTCTATCAAATCGAATTATATCCGCGTCGGTACAATCAACTGCAAGTGATTGGCTTCATTCGGACCCCCATGCCTCGGTGATACTGACAACCGACGGAAACGAATTTCGGTGATGTGCTCGCTGTGGTACATTCGAAATCTATTCTGTAGTTTGAAAGGCCGTCGTGTACTTTCTGTCTCTAAAAAAACGTAGTGACGTGGCGTACCGGGTTTGCTTTCCGCAGAAATAGCAAGATAAACTAGAAGTGTCATACATCCCCCTCATACATATCCATTCATAATAAATATCGTTTAAAATATTTTTTCTCGCCCCGGCTTCCCTCGGGTAAAACCATAATAAAAACCCTATGTCACTCCTGAAGGTTGTCTCTCTCTCTCACTCTGTGCCAAATTTCATCAGAATCGACCCAGTCGTTCATGAGTTTATTAATTACAAACAAAAATACAAATCTTTCCTCTTCACAATAAATTTTGATTTGATTTGAACGTGTGTGATTGTGGCGTACCCCGCAATCGATGGCTCATCTCCTCGCCTGTCCCGAGTGCCCAAACACCTGTACTCGGGCTGACTTTATAGCAGCTTCCGATAAAGCCGTCGAAGTGGCTCGCTTCTTGCAAGAATATATTTATCACGCAACAGAGCGTTGCAGATTTGCCATCGACACGCAATGAAGAAGAAGAAGATATCTAATGATTGGCTCTGATATGATAGGGATTATCAGTGTTTTACTGATTTGAAGCGGTAGTGGTGTAGCGGTTAAGATGCCCGCCTGTGAATCGAAAGGTTGCAGGTTCGAATCCTACTTGTACCACATGCAGTTTGTATACCAATCTAACTCATACATAGTCGTTTTCATCGACCACAACTTGCTTCCGGTGAAGGAAAACGTCGTGACTGTACTCTTGTTGATTATCAACTTGTGTGTGAAATGGAGAAGGCAATGGCGAACCAATCCATTAATTGTGTCAAGAAAGTCGTTGTGTGTTTCATTCCACACGTTGCGATCGATAAGCCATGATCTAGAAAAATAAGAACTTCGGAACGTAACTTCGGTACGGAATTTCTTCTCAGCAGCGGACGTACCAAAATGCTAGTACTTTGTAGCTTTTTAAAATATTATATGATATTCGCTCCCGTGGGAATTTTGAGATAAAATATGGCCTATAGCAATCTAGGATAATGTACCTTTCGAATGGTGAAAGAATTGTTGAAATCGGTCCGGTAGTTTCGGAGATTACCCGCCTCAAACATACAAACTCACTAACGCTTACCTCTTTATAATAATGGTATAGATTAATGTTTGACGTGAAAAACTGTGAAGGTCTAATTTCTGACTATGACTCGATATCCTTTTGTGGTAGTTGTACGAGGCGACTAAGGGATACGAAGCCTTGATAGGCAACAGCGTACCTGAAAATGTTTAATGTCACAAGTCACAATCGAAACTGAAATGTTCATGTTTGTGACTCCGCGAAGCCTGGGAGTCAGCGTAAAAAGTAACCTTAAAATTTCGAAAGTTCGGCTATGATTCTTCAACCGGCCGCCTGCCTAACGCCTACCCTCCTTGGGAATGCAATTGGTGTCTTTTTCGCCATCTTCTAAAGTATTTGTAGTGATTTTATTCTATGACGGAACCACAAGCCACACGGTGCTTCTATCAGCCTTATTATTTTAAATTCTGTTGTACTATGTGTTTGCGAATCTGTGGTATCCGAAACGTCAGCGCGGTCTTGTAGTGTGGTGGAACAGGGACATTTGTAGTGTTGTTTCAAAAATCGAATGCGTCAAATCGTTTTCCACTCGTGTAAAAATAAATATTTGTTATTCCTACGTTCAGTACGAAAGTTACGCTATGCTTCGAAATTGCTTTTAAAATGAAAACACTGTTGGAGTGTTTTCTTTTTATAGAACTAGTGTTAGTAAAACAACGTGTGGTTCCGCCCTAGATGAGCACCACTCCATATCCTCAGTGGATGTCGCACGAGGCGACTAAGGGACACATAGTCTAGGCAGCTGATAGACAACAATATCCCGAGGAGATTTTACGTCAAGCAGGCGATCGCAAATCACAGCCGAATCTTCAGAATTTTAATGTTATTTTTACGCTGACTCCAGGCTTCCGAGGCGTAATCAGGAACATGTGGAGATGTGATCACTTGAGAAACAATTTGTATGCAACCATCATACTGATTTAGTAAATGTTACAGATTGCTATAGTTTTTGATTTACATTATAAAACCAGCAGCCTTAGAGTAAATTAGGTTCAGAAAGGCCTTCCGTCGGCATTAAGTAGACATAGAAAATTTATCTAACACCTACATTTGTTTAATTGACGTCTTTGGAGAAAAGGCTGCGAAGTTTGTTGCGCCGCTCACTTCCTCACATGCGCTTTGAATGTTCTACATTTAAGAAAATTTTTGCCGTCAATAAGTGATGTATGTTTGTTGTTGTTTGTTTGTTAAATTGAATAAAGAATTTTGAATTTGAATTGATCTCCTCATATCTATACGGAATCTTATCTATAACTTGATGCGTTCCGGGCTTAGGGTTATGCTATAGCTAAAGATCTCCAAGCTTAGTGTAGATTGCTCACATCTCACTATCGTGTCGATTCGCAGCGAGACGCACCTAATCACAATGCGACGTTGTGACGCGACAACGAACACACGGCAATGTGATTGGTTAGCTGTCACTGCGAATCGACTCTAGTTAAAGTAAAGAAATAAAAACGAATTATTCGTTTCACATACACATAACCAAATTGGTACACCTCGCTCCGTATAAAAATAACAGTGAATCGTATGAAATAAAATTGCACACCTAGAACGTTCTGTAAACAAAAAGTATTAGTTTCAATGGATGAAGGTTAACAAAATGTAGTGATCTGATTGTGTTTGCTGACGGTACCGTCAATCAGCCGATAGAATCAACAGGCGAGCAAAAAGTAACGTTTTACCGCACTAAATGTTATGGGATACACTACACGGGGCAGAACACGGATAAATGTTGCGCCGGGGGCGGAAAATTGACAGAATTAGTGTCATCCGAAGCGGAAGTTGTGAATGGATAGGTATGTTTGGTACTCTTTAACGCAAAATTTACTGGACGGATCTTGCTGATTTTTTTATTTACTACGATAGAATATAATCAGGGATAACATGTATACTTTTAAACATTTATACCGCGGAAGCCTTGACGTCAGGCAGGTTTTGGAAAATCACAATCAAATCTTCAAAATTTTAAGGTTTATTTTAATGCTGTTACCGGGTTGCGCGACGTCACAGCCCAAATAATTGTAATTAAAAACGTAAAATTGATATTAATAATTAATGAGAGAAAAACATAAATTACATAATTATATAAATTTTCGTATCTTGTCATTGGCGACTCGCAAATCCAGGTCTAAAGCTGAAATCTGGTTTAACTGACCTAATTACAGTCAAAACCCGGCGCTGGTGCCGCCCATGGAGTCACCTCCGATCCGATATAAATCACCCACCTCGCGATTCGGCTACAGCTCGCAACAATGCCATATTTACATATAAAACATAATTTTCAAGGCAATATTTATCGTGGCTTGTAATCCAATATGTTTCTTTTGTTATTAGTATTGCGTCCAGACCGGTGCAGATTAATTTATAGTGCTTCTTATTGTTTTTCGCCCGTTTCCTGTCGGGTTAAAAATATGAATTTCGATTTGTTTTTGTTTGCGTGTAACTTGAGTTTGCAGCTTTGGACACATGTGGTCACGGCACCGGAGTGTTTGGAACAGAGAAGAACTGTAGACTTCATCCATTTATCGTATCTTTGTCTTTGATCATTTTGGTTATATTAACAACACGGCCATTTTCTTTCTTTATGTGTCTGTTTTTTTGTCTGGTCATTTCAAAAAAAAATTGTGTCATATTGACGACAACCTGGTCATTCTTCTTTATATGCCTGTAAATTAATGAATTTTGGTCGTCTATCCTTATTAATGGTAATTCATGTTCATGATTTTATAAGCGCCACCTTTTTCCTTCACCGGAAGCAAGTGGTGGTCATGTGGCACGAGTAGGATCGAACCTGGGACCTTTTAATCCACAGGCGGGCGACTTAGCCATTACACCACCACCGCTTCCGCTATTTTAAATGCGAAAGTAATTTTATTTGTTACCTATTCACGCTTTATCTACTCAACGAATCTTTTTGAAATATAGCATACATATAATTTGAAGTACGGAGAAGGGCATAGGGTACTTTTCAACCCAGAAAAATAACTGCTTCCGTGAGAAATACGAGCGAACAGAGCCGCGGGCGAATAGTAGTATTTTCTATTATGAACAGATAACGTTATCTAAATAATCAAATTTAATACACGAACTAATATCAATTGTGCTCATTAAAACGTTCCTAATCGTATTAAAACAAAATCTATTTTGGATGTAAAAGTTATATTTCCACACTCTAGATGATTTTTTTGACATAAAATACAGGGCATTATGTTATACTAACTTTTGACCGCAACTTCGCCCGCGTGAATTACCAACGAAATAAAATAGTACTTTTTTTTCGACATTATAGGTAATGTCCTTCTCCATACTCTTAACTACAAATATGACAGACTCGAGCATTTCGGAATAAAAAGTACTATATTTATTATTCCAGGTTATATTCTACCCGTGTACCAAACTTCATAACAATCGGTCCAATCGATTTTGCAAGACTTTGAAAGATATACATAGACACACATGAAAAACTTTTGCATTTATAATATTGGGATAATATTTTTTAAATTCCTTTCGGCAGGATTGACCGTTTTTCTATGACAGAGTAAGAATATCGCGCAGGTTAAAGTTAACGTCGAAATTTACTGGTGCAGCACACACTAAAACATACGAACTTTCTTATTTGTGTTATTAGTTAAATATAGTATATTGTACTGTTCGTTGGCGTAAGGGACACGCGACCTCTGTGTCTTATTATATTATGTGTATGTGTGTTTATACTGCACGAATTACAATCACATGCGGCCGAACAATACGAGACGATCTGGTGACACACTGCGAGCTAAGCCTTACTACGTTTTGCCCGACTGCGGCGAAGGGAAACTATTATGATTTTTACGCTCAATGTCTAAATTAAAAATCTGCTCATATTTCTGCCTTGCTATTAAACTTTTAAAACTTGTATAGCCGGTACGATGCCGAGCGCCATAATAAGTCATAGGTATATTATTTCCATAGGATTCTTTACATAACCCTATTTAGCGTTAAAATGAAAAGTATTAAAAAGCAATTCTACTCCTATTATTATTATAAATGCGAAAGTTTGTGAGAACGTATGTGCATGTTTGTTACTTTTTCGAGCGAAATATGTAGGAGGGTTATAGGTGGGAGCGAAGCCCGGGGCGCAGCTAGTTTATTATAAAGCTATCATTCAACCCTCTAATTAATTGGTAAAGATGTTATTAAAACAAGGTAATACCTAGGCAGTGTGGGTACCGACAACTGTTGTGTGACATTTGAAAGAAATGAAATCTTTGATAAAATAAAATACAGGTTATAATTAGGTATTAATATTTTTATGGGCGTTACCTTTTAACTAGGCAGTTACGGTTTGACATGTGGTAGGAATTGTTAGCAAAACTTAAGGGCAAGAATATACTTTGTCTTTTGTCTGTCTAATCCGCTGGGTCGATTTTGGTGGAATTTGGAATAGATACACTTAATGAACCGAGATCAAACATTGGCCACCACAGGCGGAGCAACACCTAATTTGATATAATCCCTTCTTTCATTTTATTCGGGTCGTAATCACTATACATAGTGTACATCAAAGTAGATAAATAAATGCTTAGATCTTTAAAACTAAGCAACAGATTTTGATGCGGATTTTTTTAATAGATAGATTGATTCAAGAGGAAGATTTATTTGTATAATTTATTATGGTTTTACCAGAGCGAAGACGCGGCAGGGTTAGTTAAATAGCTGTTACGAGTATGTCTAGCTAATTAGATTATATGGCTGTGAAATCCATATCGCATTGTCGTCTTTTGTATTCGATGTGTTGAGCACTATATTTATTTATTTATGAAACAGAATAAATAAATATACATTGTTTTATCAATTGAGCGAGTTCAGTGCCAAGACAGCCATTTGAAATGATAAATTGAACCGCCACAGCATCCGTCGGCCGCACTCGCGCGCATCTCAATTTTAAATTAATTCAATAAATTTCAATAATGCCTCGCAAAACGGTGCACGAAGTTCAGAGGCCTTGGTGTGGGTGTGCAACGTGACGATGACTATCAAGTCGCCTAAAGGCATCTGATATGACTTTCGGACTGTCTTGACCGACGTCTTCGGCAAGTAGTCGCATACGCACTAGTGAACTTGTATTGACTAATGTGCAAGTTTCTCACGACGTTTTCCTTAACCGGAGGCAAGTGGTGGTCTTTGACCATGGATCATGCGGATATAAGAAAGTATAGTAGGAGCCAACGACTTAACGTGACCACCATAAAGTTTTTGGTCACCGATCCCGAGATCGACTTACGTTTCTTCTTCATAGTCGTGTTCCTCATGGCTGAGGGTCGTGGTCATTACGTGGAATTAAACACACACAACAACTTTCTTGGCATTATTAATGGAGTTGTTTGCCATTGCCTTCTCCATTTCACACACAACATAATAATCAACCAGTGTGCAGGTTTCCTCACGATGTTTTCCTTCACCGGAAGCGAGCAAGACTAATTAAAATTCAATTTTGATAGCATAACGCCGCTAACGATCTCACATCGGGTAGTGTAACACAACTTTAAACATTAAATGCATGAAATATGCTCTGATTTGAAACAATGGCAAAATATACATATAATAACATCAATGAATAACAATGGGAAATAAATTATCATTTAAACTGTTGTATATTTTATAAAATGTGGCCCTTGTGTTTGGTATAAGCCGTACAAATTGTTCTTGTATGTTAATCGTAAAGGTTGGATAAGGAGAAAATGGCCGAAAAAATAATTCGACGACCTCGGTGGCGCAGTGGCGGTTCTTGCCACTGAACCGAGAGGTCCCGGGTTCGATCCCCGTTCGGGTCATGATGGAAAATGATCTTTTTCTGATTGGCCCGGGTCTTGGATGTTTATCTATATATGTATTTGTTATAAAATATAGTATCGTTGAGTTAGTATCCCGTAACACAAGTCTCGAACTTACTTTGGGGCTAGCTCAATATGTGTGATTTGTCCTAATATATTTATTTATATATTTAATAGTGTTTCTCTTAAATCACACCCAGATATCGTTAGCCAACCGTTGAGGGCTTTAAAATTATTTATTTATATGGCTACATTGGCAACACAGAGAATAGGGAATTTGACACAATGTTTCGAACTGAACAGAGAAAGTTTTAATTGTCTTGGTACTTTTGTTTCGGGCCGTTAATATTATACTTTATTTGGCCGCTAAAATCCGTACTTCCATTTTCCATATTTATATTATAAATTTGAAAGTCTGTTCCGCTTTCACCGCTAAACCGATGGACCAATGTGAATAATTGTATGAAAATTATATCTATTCAGTAGCCGTGGACAGAAGCTACTACAATAAATGGCCAGGATCTTAATGATTAAAATTTTATAATTTAATTTAGGACTATGTTGCCGCTAATATCTATAATGAATTATCGATCATAAATAATTTAGATTTTTATTTTTACTTTAGATTTAGATTTACTAAAATATCATTAAAAATTATTTGCTTACGAAATTTAGCATGGTATTTAGGTATAACTTTTAAAATTTTAATATAGTTTGATTTACTTTTCACTTTGTTTATTGTGATGATGTGTTAAATTTGTCGCTTACAATAATTAAATGTATCGTAACGGCAAAACATGGTTGTTCATATTTTTTGACCAATTTCTAGCGCATAGAATCCGTGTTTTCAAAAGAAATGAAAAATAAATCTTATTGCTCTCTCCCTCTGTTTTGGCGCCAAACATTTTTCAAGCTTCTATTTAGTTTCGCCGGATCCGATGTTTGTCTGTAATCAAATCTTGCTTGTTCTACAGAGTTGAAATTTTCCACGTCGCTGCAGTTTCCATGACCATGCTTGGTTATCGTAATCGTGACCAGATGCTGGCAACCAGGATCGCCTTCCCACGAACTTGTCAATAGTTTACATGTGTGGCAAAAGTGGAATTTTTTTGTAAAAACTTATTATATATGCAAACGGAAAATATTTTCAGCTCGTTGAAATTATATTTATTATCTAATTTTCACGAAAAATCATGTAATTTACGTAATAGTGTTGGCACAGTCCTAATATATATATATGTAATAGATGTCTCTTTCTCTCATCTGAGCATTTTCCCGGTTTCTTACTCAGTCGTTGAGCGTCGGAGTCCAGGGTTCTTTCTACTTTTCCGCTTGCACTCCGCACGGTCGTCGGCATCCATAGTTGTCAGACCATTGGCACGCATATCATCCTTGACGACATCAAGCCAGCACTTGTTGTGTTTGCCCCTTCTGCTAGGGCTGGGCCAGGCGGGAGCGGCATAGCCAGTAATTTATTCCCTACATATTTACCCAAGATATAAGCTATTGTTATAAGTGTATACTTACAAAAAATCCTCGTTTCCCTGCGAGCAAAGCCGCGACTAAAAGTTTGTAAAAAAGACATTTCTTGTATAGAAGAGTCGAAATAAAAAAATTAAAACTCAGTTTTTCCTCTCCGGCAAACTAAACGTTCGGCGAGTGACCTTTTTTAAATCACTAATGTACAATATGGCGCTAATTGGTTTATTCTGAAGTTTACATTTTCATTATCGGAAAATTCATTTTAGCACATTTTATTCATTAGACCGGGTCCGTAATAAGGTGCATTAATGCCGTTATGAGATTTATACAGGGTGCCGCAGATACTTTGTAATAAAATTACATCATTTTTGTACGTCCTTTATGAAAGGCATGTCCGCTTGACGGTCCTGAGTTCGATTCTTACGTGCGGGTAATATATATTCGTTTTCACATATATCCAAGATAGTTATGTTTGTATTGTGTTTATTCCAGTGCGTGTGCATCGGATTCTTTATATTCTATATACCTCTCGGTGGAACGGATTTCAGGTTACGTACTCAACCAAAGAGCATCGGGGTGCATGGTCTGTTAAACTACCTTTTCTTCTTCCCTCCACACTTCTTGCGGAAGTCGATTCTTAGTACAATAAACTTTCTTAGCGCGGTCTGTTGAATATTTTCCATTTGTTTATTATTTTGATTGTTGCGATTCCGATCAGTAGCCATAACTATACTATTGCAAATTTCATCAAAATGGCCCTAGATATTTTGTAACAAACAGCCAGACTTTCGTATTTATAGTATTAGCTTCTGCCATTTCCCCGCTACATCCTGTGTAACGTTACGCAAATTGTGTTAGGAGACCAATTTTCGTCAGCTTTTTCCTCTGTCGCTATTATGTTCGGCTTTTTAACTGCATTCTCTATGATATAATATATTTACAGTGTCCCATGGGTCTTTTCGATATGAATAAGCATATATTTCGCAAGTTGTCTCAACTCTTTGTCTGGCGTCAGATTTGCCTAAAGGCATCTTACGACTACATTTTAGTGATAAGTGATTGTATTTTAATTGTTCCACTCTTGTTTAACAACACTTGTTGACAATATTTCCTTTTTTAATTAGTTTCACTTTGTAGCCGTTTTTGTAGGGTCACATCGAGTCAGTATTAGTCCTACGTTTCAGGGCCTACAGGGGGTGCCAAGGGCGCGTCGAAACTTGTTTTACTTTTTTTTTACATCAAATCAGATATTTCCTACTTTTTCGTCTCCACTTTGCGCGGTCGTCGGCATCCCTAGTTGTCAGACCAGTGTAACGCTTGTCATCCTTCACGCCAAATTGCTATAAAACTGTAAATGGACAAAATATCATTCACAAAAACTTTTGTGTGTGTGACCTAAGGGTGATCTGTGATCTCATCAAAACCGGTAGTTACAGCGTAAAACAGTAGCATGTATCCAACATTGGTACGAAACAAAGATGATCAGAGATCCCTAAATTCTAACACCAACGTCGTGACGAAGACCACCGAAGGTACACGACTGTTACTCGTGAGTGCTGCGCGGGCGCACGACCGAATTGTACACTTTTTTCGTGATCCAACCATTCATTGTCCCGTCGACCACCGTATTCCGCGCACGTCATTCGCTGCGCCATGCGCACGAGCATGTTTTGGCTATTTTTGCATTTGACGAACAATCTGTCGTGATGCGGCTATTAAAATGGAAATCGCGAGCCTTCTCCGTCTCATGGGACCTTTGACTTTTTTGAAACCTTTTCTTTCTGCATTCCATTAAATTTTAAAAACCCTTTTTCTTTAAGTTCTATCTATAACTTACTGTACTTTTTGTTTATGTATTTATTTCGGACTACATTCTCCAGTTACTTTTGTTCCTCAGCCGTAAATCGTCGAATCCCATATTTCGTTTTACCACTTCTTCTTTACAGCTTGCAGGGTCTTCGACATCCTTGTCAGTCTGTTTGCACACTCTTTGACAACTTCATGAAACTTAAACACTGACCTCCGACCGATTTGCTTGGTTGAACAGTTCAGTGGTTGGAACAGTCTGATTTGAATGCCTCCAAGCAGGGCAATCGGGTTGGTTCGAGACGTTCATCATATAAAGCGTTGGCGTCATCAATGATGACGATAGGATCTCAATCAAGGGCTGCGACTTTTGGTAAATAAAATTAATTGATATGCAGTATCATGTCTTTCATAATTTGTGCCTAGTGTATCGCCTTTAGTAAGGCCGTCGAACAACTAAAAAAAAAAGAAAAAATCAAGTGCTGAAAACGTTAGCAAGTCGGTCTCGTCTATGTATAGAAAATTTGAAGCAAGCCACGTGGAAAAGCCAGCAAAATACTGAAATGCCGATTGCGATGGAACGCGATCGAAACGATTTGTGTTCCACAAGCCAGAACAATGTTAAATATATTTACTTGGACAACTAAACGCACAAGTGCTTATGACATTACGTATGCAACATTGGACAGTGGACACCATCAATCAAATTAATTTAAAATGTATTTTATATTTTCGTTTCAATAAATATTGATAAGTGGGAGTTAGATGTCCAGAGTGGCATATATGCGTCGTCTTTATAACTTTTAATTTGTCAATAAATAAATAAAAAACTTGATAGTATATTACCGGAAATACTTTTATTAACAAAAAGAAAAAACTAGAAAACATACACAAACGAACAATATTCTCTTCTTTTTTTTTCATTTGTAGAAAAGTTGTCGTTCACCTGTCAAAATTCAACGCAATAGGTACAAATATATATCATAACAATTTATTTTTGTCAGAATTTCATTTTGTTAGCACGCTGCTAGCTTGCAATATTTGATGCGACGAGTCAACATAGTAAGTTAAATTTGTTGCAAAATGGTTTTGGTTCAAAAGTTTGCAATATGGTTTCTGGTGTGTACCCGCCTTTAATTCGGATTTATATTTCACTTTTGCTCGCGACTGTACGAGCACAGTGGCCCGCGGCTCTAATGCATTTATATTATGTTAACTACTGCAAATATCTCCCTACTACTTAACTACTTGTTATAGTGTTTTTTTGCACTGTGGGTTCAATTTACTACGGAGGTCGACGTGTAATGTTACGTCGATATTAATGCATACCTATTTGCGACTTATTCGACCCTACTTTGTATAAATGTGAAAATATGTGTTTGTTACAGATTTCGATGAAATTTTATTTATGGGTGGAGTAGTAATACCTTATTTTCGTCGTGAATGTCTTATAAATGTGGAAACACACGGCTAATTTATGACAAGACTTTATGATCAGTATGGTAATCAATGTCATTGGCTTATCCAGCTATATTATCAAGTAATTAAGGATTACTTTATATATACTTTTAAAATAGGCAACGCACCGGTGAACCGTTTCGGTTTGATGGTGACCTTGGGCTGCGGTTTGCTTACCATCAAGCAGCCGATCGTTTGCCCACTATACTATATATATGTATATATACAAAAATACCCGTAACGTAAGCGATAAATAAGAGAGTGTACTTGTATGTAGGTAGGATCGGAGTGTATATGTATGTAGGATCCTGAACTCCAACGCTGTTAGGTTATGGAAGTAGCTCAGACGTGAGTGAACATTTTAACTCACGATTTTAACTCTTAGGCCAAAAGAACATATTACTCAATTACATTGCCGCTGCAATCCGAGCTCTTATTCGATAAATTCCTGAACCTAGTGTTTCGAATGACGTTATTGTTTTAATTTTATTCTCAAAATGGTGGGCGGTCGCTAATAAATGCAACGGTATGCTCGCGAGTACTTACCGACGATTGCCTTCAAACGACGCATTGTTAAACCGATATTAACCTTATTTATAACCCGATGCACCCCTCCCCCCTCCAACGGGCTCGCTCAAAAGGTACAGGGTTCAATGCGCGAATGAGACGCCAATCTAATTTCGTGATGCCGATGTTTGCAATTACACGTACGGTTGATCAAAATATGTGTAGGAAATTATCGGACTGAAGGTTTGATTAGTAAGATTTAGTTCCCGTAGCGACCGGCTTCGCTCGTGTAAAAACGTAAATCTAAACTTTAATTTCAGTAATCACACTATACATTGGTGAAAACCGCATGAAAATCTATTTTCATTTAGGAAAATTATCGCGAACAGACAGACGCACACGTGGCAGAGGACGTACAGGAGAGATCGCGGTACAATAAAAAAGAATTTTTATTATTCCGTTCCGTTCCGTTGTCCAGCAGTGGGACACGTTATCTAAAGGTTATTTTTTTTTAATTATTTGATGTGCCGTGAGGCTAATGAGAATATCTGGTAGAAAATATAGGGTACTTTTAATCCCTATATCCCCAGGCAGCGAGCTATTTAACATTATTTTCTACAAATATTATTTTGTGATAGAAAGTTCTCTCCCTTTGCTATACTATGATGCTAAATTAAAAATAAATTAATTATAAAAATCGTTGACAGCTCCAAACGAGGCAGCGGCCACGATCCAAAAGAGGCAGCCATTCGTATAATAACGCCCGTGTCTTCGAAATAGAAAGGTCTATTCCTTAAATGGACTCGGGCGTCAGAGCATCTCGGTTAAGAATGAATGAAACCGTTTGCCGTCGACTCGGTTCTTTGTAATAAGCTTGTGAAACAATAAGTTTAAAAAAAATACACAAAAAGGCACCACGATTTATATAACAGGTCATAACAATGCAACTTATTTGTTGAAAGAGTAAAGTCGCGGGGCCCCGGGAGCAACGGAAATCGGAATTACAAGTTTATAGAAGGGGCACGGACGCGTTATTACACGTGCAATTTGTGTAATTCTAGCTTCGCCCCGGGGCTTCGCTCCCGTGGGTATTTTTGTGTTATTCTAGTTTATATTCAACCAAATTTCATTACAATCCGTCCAGTAGATATTCCGTGAAAGAGTAACAAAACATGCACGCATACGCACATACATTCTCACAAACTTTCGCATATATAACATTAGTAGGATTTATGTATGTATGAGGGTAGTAGTAACAAGCAGTATTTTGAACCGACTAAGCTGCAATTTCATAGACACAAACTTGATTTTATGGCATGTGTTGAAGGGAACAAGATACCTCTGACAACGAGAAAATATTGTGTCAAAAATGATAAAACATAAAAATAAATTAGGGTTCGTTATATAGAAAATAGGAGCCCATTTACATTACTAATTCGACCTAATATTTTTTTAAAATCTAATGAGCCCACTGGTCCTCGATTTTCTCGAACAGAAACACACACGGCAGCAACTTCTATCAGCGTTACGATTCCGATTTCTGTGTGGGCAGCCGACTAGAAAATTGTTAAGTGCAAAATTTGTGGAAACGAAACAATGCCCGTATTAGCAGGTAAGTGGGGTGTACAAGTACTTTCAAACAATATGTAGATTATGATCGGCGATGCATTTCAATGGTACGCCTCTTGCGCGATAGATAGGCCCTCGGGAAAATTGCAAATGAAGATTTGATTGTACACAATTTGTTCTGAAATTGGCGGTTTTTTTTCTCCGGCGTTCGCTTTTAGTTAGTGTCGTTTTGTGAGCGTTCCCCGTGTGCTTTCTCAGAACGTCTCGCGGCCGTGCTGTCTCAATTTTTCGAGTTTTAACAGAGACCGTTGAGTTTTACCGTCCGACTTTAAAATCATTAACATTATTTGTATGATGGTAATGACAATTTTATGAACTAGGTATATGATTATGGAGCCTTCCACAAGAACATTGACGGATCGTAATGACGATGCGGCGGTCGAAATGTTTCGTGAACCAACTCACCGCACTCATTTATTTAGGATTTTCTTTTAAATAATGCGGGATGCGCTGATTAATTTTACTAATTGCGCTCTAACAGCTTTTTACGTTTAGCTAGGACTATACCTAGAAAGTTGCAAAATCTTTGATAAACAATTTGAGTCAATAACACACTGTATAAAACAATATTCACAAATTGTGGCCGTCAAAATCAAAAGGAACCGAAAGTTACAAAATCTTTGATAAACAATTTGAGTCAATAACACACTGTATAAAACAATATTCACAAATTGTGGCCGTCAAAATCAAAAGGAACCTTATGGGGTGGTTCGCAGAGTATTTCGACCGCTGCGGCTGCGCGGTCATTACAATCCGTCAATTTTCTTGACGAAGGAATCATTTCCAAAATCAATCATTAATAAAATTGACATTACTACAGTACAGAGTAATTAATGTAAAGTATTATAGTAAAACTCATTCTTGTCTTGTTAAAATTTGAAAAATTGTAATGACAGCGCGAGCGCAGCGGTCGTAACGCTCTGCGAACCAACTTATGGCGCCTGACACTCACGTCATTGTCACGTCATTGTCACCGTTGTTCGAATACAAAACAACGGCAATAAAGACCTTAGGACCTGTCAGCCATCATAAGATACTTTTTGATTTGGACGGCCACAATTTTATATTCAAAATCTTCCATTACTTGAAATTCATAAGTAGAAGTTATGTCACATACTCCTATTTTCATCTTTTACCATTCAACCACAGGCGCTATACCTATATAATGCATAGTCCACAATTTGTATGTTAAACACATGCTTTTGTATATAGTAACAATTCTGTATCGGTAAGGCTTCATCTGTCATTGTAGTTTCAATTCCGCCGATATCCAGTATTCATTCAGTGGCGTAGCTATTGGAGGGCTACACGGCACTAACACCAGGGCTCGGAATCTAAGAGTGCCCTAATCTAAATGAGCGCTAATATTATATGTCATGAAATTTGTTACTCAGTCTCGCAAAATATATTATAGGGTTTTTGAAGGTTGGTGTTTTACAACTAAGTAAATACTGTATTGTAAAAATAACCAATATTATAATAATTATTTGTCCAATCATTGTTTTTTAATAGAATCTTAACCTATAATAGTATAGATAAATCACACAGATTGAGCTAGCCCCAAGGTAAGTAAGTTCAAGACTTGTGTTATGGGATACTAACTCAACGATACTATATTTTATAACAAATACATACGGACCAATTAGAAAAAGATCATTTTCCATCATGATCCGACCGGGGATCGAAGCCTAATAAAAAATATAAAAAATATGAAGACATTAATGCCTGTTTTGTACTTTTGTATGTAAGTTTTATATTTACTTTACACTATTTAGTTGTGTACATAAATGTAAGTAAATATATTAATTCCGCAGTGTCATATTACATTCAACTCTTTCAGACAACACATATAGAATGCCGTTGGCGCGGCCCCGGATACGGTAACATAAAACAGCATATTTGGAACCCCTGATCAATTTTGCACCAGGAATATGGTTATCTAGTTACGCCACTGTCACTCTGTACCACAGAGAATCCATTAAATAGATGACTTCCAATCTCACATGGCAAGCTTTTCCTAAAATACTTACTGATGTAAGTATACTATGAAACAAAAAGTGTCTATGCTTTCACGGTAAAAATAATCGTGTATTTATTTTCAGCCCTATTACAGCACTTAAGTAAGCAACCTATGGTGGGTCTCGGTTGTTTGACTATGTCTATTCCAAATTTCACCATAATCGGTTCAGTGGTTAAGCCGTGAAAGCTTGACTGACAGTCTTTCGCATTTATGATATTAGTGTAAGACACAACGCTTGTGTAAAGCTCGGCGGCCAATATATCAAGCATATTGAAATATGTTTGTGTGCAGTGCGTACGCGCCTTTACGTTGCTTTGACTGATGCTCGCTAACTGCATTTTAATGCACCGTGTATTGTATAAACACATGCGTTCGATGTTAAATAAATAAATAATGATTTGCAAATCTCAAAGACGCCGGAGATAGATGCGGGGCGGGGGAGGGCGGGCGGATCGCGATTGTCCCTGCGCACACGCATCGCGTTTTGTTTACATCCACACCTATTTCCTTTGAACTCGCATGCGGGCAAGGAAACATAGTGTAAACAAAACTTTCTAGTAATCTTTAATTTAATTAATCAGTTGATTAGTCTCGCGTAAACACAACGCGCCGCTTTGATCTCGTCCCATTGTGTTTGTGCCGGCGCCTCGCGCAGGGTTGCCAGTTTTTGAATCTTCAACGTCGTAATATCAAACTGTTTGTGACTACTCTAAGCATAAGCTTAAAATGTGCGCTTGATAAATCGTTTGACATTTTTTAAATGTATATAATGTATGTTTGTTGAATTAGTTAGGTTATTTGTATGAAACCCAAAACAGAAAAATTGGTTACTTGTAATTCAGTATTAACAATATAGAAGCTCAGGATGACTGCTGTTAAATCATATATTTAGAATGACAAATGTCAAAAAAATGATGTCGGCAAGTTTTCGCGTAAGCAACGTTTTAGAAATACGTTCTAATGATATGTCGTAAGCCAATAGCTTGAAATTCAGCGCGGTGTTGCCTGAAATGACATCAACATCATTACAATAAATTATTTCGCAAAGAAATGTCAGGTCATGCTCTGCTTGGATTGTTTGTTACTTAAAATGATAATTTGTGAAGTTGTGTATGAAATTGGCGATTTAATTACTTGGTCGGTTAATTTACTCATTTATGTGAGACTATAAAATAGTCGTTTCTGTCATTTAGCTGCACCTGGCGCGGATCCACGACCATTGCAGATGCGGCGGATGCCTGTAAACAATATTGAGTAATGTCGCAAGAAAATTGTTGCGACAATTGAAAAAATATAAAATACTAAATCTTTCCCGGAGCTTCGCTCCCGTGGGAACTTTAAGATAAATATAGCCTATAGCAATCTTGGATAATGTATCCTTCTAATAGTGAAACAATTTTTGAAATTGGTTCGGTAGTTTCGGAGATTACCCGTCTCAAACATACAAACTCACAAACGCTTACCTCTTTATAATAATAGTATAGATTGCGGTGGCAGACGCATATGCGATATTTTTTGTTTTTTAAACTTAGTGTTTACAGCCCTGTTCGGGGTTCTCCCGAGACGAGAGATTCCGGCGTCGACGCCGCGTCGTGAATAGAATTCGGATCCCAACAACGACACTAATCACTCCATTAACTTTTTAAATATTTGTGTGCATGTTATGGTTTTTGTATAGTCTACATTTCAAATGTCCCGGCGACTGCACGATGCGGTGTGACGCTGTGCGTGTTTGAGCAATGAACTAATTGTAACTGACAGGGTCGCTATGTAATAATGTGGCGTGTGAAACTTTATGTCTACTTATAACTAATGTTGCACTACGAATTGGACATGGTGTTTTGACACTGTTTTGATACGACCAATCGCGTACAATTATTTCCCGATGTGTGTGAATTTTGTTTGTTAACACAAAGGAACACTATTCTAATTTCTAAGCAGTTATTAGTTATACATTTCTATATGATAATCCTATGTAATTAAGTAATTTCGTTACATCCAATCCGCCGGCTGCCTTTACACCCGTCGCTAATCTTCACCATATATAATTCCATTAAAAATATATAAATAAAATTTTAACGGATTTCAGTGTAATTCAAAGTACAATAAACTCTGAAAGAATACCGTTTATTTTCATCCCGAATTCCCGCGCTAACACAACGCCTTGGCGTGCAAAAAAAAAGAACAAACGTCAAATGAGAACTGTCATTTGAAAGGAAATTGTATCTGTGTGTTTGCCACAACCAATATGGCCGGTTCCGGCTCACCAGTTCGTTACATCGTTACTCAGACCACTGGCTCTCCCAGCCCTGCTTATCAAAGTAATATAATCAATATTAATCACACTCATGACTTTACATGGACACGGCCGTATTGTTATTTGTAGCTGAGCCGATTTTCATAAGTCGTACTCTTTCAACTGCGTGCAGAAACGCGATTCGCCGTCCTTTAAAAAAGTTATATAAATACGACGCTGACGCTATTACGACAAAATAATAGTTCAATCATTCATTTCTTTTTAAATTTATTTAGACACAAATGGTGATACTGTATAATGGTGTAACTATTTTTTTTTTCATATTAATTAAGAATACTTAATGCGGTACAGTCAACAGCACATCAAACTATCATTGCAAACTCGCCGCAATTACCACGCCATAGAGGTTCATGCAGGATAACTTGACGTGCTGTTGGCTATACCAACCAATGGCTTTTGTTTTATCCGCTGGTGATAAAGTCGAAAATGTATAAAATAAATCAGTAGTGGTATTCTACTCCTCCTCTAGTTCGTACTAAGCTAGAAAAATGTATATATTTGCCATTACCTAAATTATACTCTGACAGACCGAATGTATTATGTAAGTATGTGAATTTAACATGCCCTCGCAATGTTCGTAAATTATATAAAGGTATCTTCCATTATTGTACGTTTAATGTAAATTTCCTTTCTGAATTGAGCAAAATATATTCACATCAGTTAGGCTGCGCTTTCGTACAGTTTACTTAAGGAAACAGTGAAAACAACAACGATTTTAACAAAACAGTAATGTTCTCTCTCGTCATGTGGAACAATACAATGGGATGCGTACGAGCGACTAATTTACTAAATTAATTATAAACAGCCGGAAATTCTCGTAGCCATCTTTACAGATGATTAGTAATTGTGTTATCGTTCAATTTATACCATTAGTTGTCCGCCTGGGGCCCGCCGCCATATTTAATTTATTATTTTAGCTGCGCTACCAGTAGCGCCATCTATGATTCTATGCGGAAGTTTGGACGACATCTAGTGGCGAAAATTGGCTATGCGACTGGCGGCCATTATTGAATCATAATGTCAAATGTAACGCCCGGATTGCGGTGCACCTATAGCAAGGATAAAAAGTAAAAGTATACGAGTGCTCCCATAATTTGAAGTAGACAAAATAACTGTTGCAGAGAAAAATATTCCCACTGATGTGTGGTCGTGGTTTTTGAATGCGGCTTGCGGAAAATTATTTCAAATTTGCATCATACTATTACGTGTTTGAATCACGGCCAACTGGTTCACATCATTTGTCATCTTAGTTTTTGCTTTTAACATCCTGATTTTTGCCATTGACATCTTGATTTCTGAATAGACTCAAAAAGACTCAACTCGTATAGACTCAACTCTTAACTATAAATGAATTCTAAACAAAGTTCAAACAATACCTTACAAAAGTGCTACTTGAGTGCGCAGATTTATATCTAAGCTTAATGCACTCTGCGCGGATTTTGGACCTGAGTTGGTTTACGAAAAACAAAAGAAAAATAGGATATTGTAAAAGTTGATTTCCGACGCAAAAAACGCAGACAGGAATTAAGGATTTGCTATAGATTTAATTTTTAGCCAGGCGGCTGACGGCGTTACTCAGTCGAACTCAAAAATTAAATTTATTTTCCATTGTATGTGTTATAAAGATCTTGTACATATAACTATTATACTATTTAGCGTATGGTGTACACTTTTAGGCAGCTTATTTGTCAAATAGCCTCGACATATAAACTTAAACTTTTATTTATTAAGTAACGTAAACACACGCCACTATTCTAATAAGCATTTATGAGTTTGTCATTCCTATCCCACTTTCCTTTTCACATTGTCCTACTAAACAGTAGTACGATGTAAAACAAGCTAAAATTTTAATAACCTGGCCTACCGAGGTGTGTTTTGTTATACGCATTACGCATTATTTTGTTACGCAAACCGACACAGCGTATAAATATTTTACTGAGACATAATATGAAACTACAATAAGTTATTCAGAAGGGCCTGTCTACAGGAAGTTACGTGGTTTTGGGTTAGCCCCTGAATAATAGAAAAGGCTTAGTAATTTGAAACGATTGCCGCTGTGTAAAAGTGCCGGCTCATCAAAAATGTATGCAGTCATAGTCTACGGTTAAAATTATAGAAATACGCGCAGTGAGGACGAGCTTCGACGTTCGAATTGAAATTTCGTCACATTCTAAAGCAAATAATATTTAGAAATCTAAGCTACAAACTACATTATATCTATCTATCTCAGTAATATAACAATATGATCTTCTAAGAATGATGGGATGTAATATTATTATATTATTCATGTCGATTCGCGTATACGATCAACGTAAATAGGCATTAATCACCTTTCTATTCATCAAAGTACGTAACCAGTTATATTGATTTTATTTCGACGTTAATATTTTTATTTGTTATCAGATTCTTTACAAGGCCTAGATTAACGTTTCACATTAATGACAGTTTAAAATTACTTACATTAACAATATAACAATGACATGAAAGTAAAACACAACAATGGAAATATTAATTACTATGAGGCTAAATGATAGATTTTACTTTTGTACTTAATTTTAAACAGATTTCATATGGATTGTGAACCACCACCCATGTTGTTGTGGCATCTGATAGATAATTTTTACAACCTGGCCCGGAAATTAAAGCTAACCATTTGAATTACATTATATTACATTTACTCGTCTTTATATTTATTTATACAGATTATTTGTACAAGATTCATTTTATTTATATAAAAAAACGTATAAACGTATAAATAATTATTTGCCTAAATTCGAACCCAAAACTCACTTTACGCCAGTAACAGCCCACGTATACTAACTGTGGGAAAATGTCTGCCAAAATTAATAAAATGGCAACTGCGCCCAAGACTCACATTGGGTCTCCGTGACACGTGCACATAATCCAAAGAAAGAGTTTACGAGAAGTACAATTTGGGACAGGAGTCAACAAGCCGTGTGTAAACTATGGTAGCAGTCGGAAAAAAATTCCCAATGATTACTTAATCCAATGAGTTTACGCGAAAGTTTATTACAAGAATATTTGGGACAGATTGTGAAATTGGAACTAATTCTAAAATTCTCTCTCTCAACTGAGCGTTTTCCCGTTTTCTTCCATAGCCATTGCGCGTCGGAGTCCATAGTTCGCTATTCTACTTTTTCGTCTGCACTTCGCACAATTGTCGGCATCCCTGTCCGAAAATATCCCAATGTTGTGTGGGCCAGGGCGTAAACGACCTCGGAAAGGATGGCACCCTCCGGGGTGCCAGGCCGCCTCCTCCGGCGTAAATTAACATGTTTGTCTTTACTCGCGTCGTCTACACCAAACTACATCCAAGTTAAATAAATTTCGACTCATTTTGCATAAGTACGTGTACTAATGTTTGAGTTTCATGCTGTCTGTCGTTTGTTACCAGTAATTAATGCTAGAATTAAAAGTTTTTGTGTTTGACTTCGCCAACTTAACATTTTATGTAGTCGCTTCGCAATCGCCTACGTTCCAGGAATGAATACGAAAGTGTTTTTAATTTCTATTCCGTTTGAACTTGAAACGCACGATTGTATGACGCTTTGGGATCTTAATTTACATAATTACTTAGATAAAACAAAGTGATTCTATTTTATTTTACTGTGTAGCTAACTATTATAATTATAATGCCAATTGTTATCTAATTTTCGTCCTTGTTAATATTATATATGCGACAGTCTGTCTGTTAAGCTTTCACGGCTTAACCGCTGAATCGTTTTTGATGAAATTTTGTACGCGTATAGTTGAAGACCCGATTTCAAACGTAGGTTTCTTTTTTAACATTTTCGGAAATGTGGTTTAACAATTTGTATAACAAACGCACATACATATATACATTTTACCGCGGGCGAAACTACAAGTATCAACTTATTTTCTTTTTTAACATTTTCGGAAATGTGGTTTAACAATTTGTATAACAAACGCACATACATATATACATTTTACCGCGGGCGAAACTACAAGTATCAACTTATTGGTAAATGTCACTTATTATCTAGTTTTGGTCCAAATAATTTTGGTAATAATATGTCGTTGTTCCAAATGACATGGTACAAAACGTAAAATTTAAGTATTTTTTAAATAACGGTCGTATTGTAAGTACCTGTACTCGTTTATGTATCAATTAATTGGTGGTGATTATTATAGGACTTTGTACTCCATGTCGAAGCGGTGGTGTAATAGTTAAGACGGCCGCATGTGAACTGAAAGGTCCCAGGTTCGAATCCTACTCTACAATCTGACTCATGTATAGTAGTTTTCATCGACCACCGCCTGCTTCCGGTGAAGGAAAACATTTCCAAGGTACAAAATGGTAGGGTACAACTAAAAAATGGTTGATTGTCAACTTGTGTTTCAAATCGAGCAGGCAATGACAAACCACTTCATAGTAATAGTGCCAAGAAAGTCGTTGTGTGTGTTTCATTCCACTAAGCGAGCACCACCATCAGCCATTAGGAATATCTCTATGTATAATGTCTATGAAGAATATTTTCTATGTATGATAGATAATATGTGTCCGAGACTCCGTTTACGTGCTCCACAAAAATTACCAGTCTAGGTACTTATTTCGTAAGATTGAATATTGGATATTTGTCAGCGAAGGCGAGTCTAATACATCCAAAAGCACATCGCATACAACACAAATTCATTACAAATTGACGCTATTATATCAGCATAGAAAACTTAGTATAAATGTTATGTAATATATCCTAACAAGCACAAATAAAACTTGCTAAAGTGACAGTTAATATTCAAACTCGATCGTAGTCATGTCAACACGGTATTAGTATTAACAGTTAAGAACTAATTTATACAATATTTGGCTTGCACCGTCATCTTTGACGGTAACTTTAACACGCCAAGAAAAACGCAAAGTACGCAATTTTATAGCGGCACGTCGGTTTAAATCAACGTCAAATTTGACGGTGCAACCTTTGGACCTTTGCGACCCTATCGCCAGTGGCACAAGTAAAATTAGTTATAATAGAGTCGAATTTTCACTGAATCTTGGTAGGTTGATGTACAGTCGAAGGTAGATAGCCCTGACTCAGCTGTGTTATTAATTTGGGGTATTCGTTGTTTCTGCCTCAGGCTTTACAGTCCTTCATATGTCAAGTTACCCTGTGTGGATTTTATGTCGCCGTGATTGGGATGAATTTGCAAAATTTGCAAATTAGACTGATGCGCTGTTGATTGTAGTCGATGTAGCTTTATGGAAATCACTAATAAAGGAGCTAATCTGCCATCGGCAGAAATAACAGTATAAACGCTATCTAATATGGAAATAGGGGCGAACAAAAAGACTGACAGACGGACGAACAATAGCGCCGCGCAATACTCCAAGTGCCTATCGGGCCCTCAGATGCTAAACATATAAAATGAAGGTGGTTATTGTTCTTTAGAAACAATATGAGCAACATTTTTCCACAATTGACTGAAGCCATTTTGAGTGAAAGCGGTGGAAATAACTGGCATATACCATAGATGCACCTTTAAACAATCACACGGGAACAAAAGACTGTAATGTGGAAATGGATAATGCAGAGGCGCGTGATAGCGGTGAGGTGTGGCGCCAGTGGCAGCGGCGAGCGGGGCGACGGGCGGCGGGCGGCGGAAGAGGGTTACCGAGGTTAGGATTTTTTTGGTCGAATATATGAAGTAATAGAGTGTTATTTTAAGGCTATTTAGATTCTAAACATCACTGACATGCAGAAATGTATCCACGGTTCACAGAATCACTCTTCGTCAAAAGCACGTTTCGCCGAGATTTTTTTTTATATCTCAAGTTATTTAAAGCATTGTCATGTTCTTACCTAACCTAATTATGTCAAGCAGAACTGAATTTACCGATTGATGAATGAATGAATGAAGGAATGATGAATGAATGAAAAGTGTTATCGGTATCATCATCAATCATCAATCGTTAAATTGATGAATGAATGAATGATGAATGAATGAAAAGTGTTTCTGTGAACTGTGGCCACCCCCAAAAATGTTCAGTTGTTGATGATAATGGTGGATTTTGTACATTAATACGATTTATTAAAAAATAATAGGTAATTGCAATTAAATTACAATACGCGATGCAGCAAAATGTGATAAAAGATAAATAATGTCATGGGCACTCCTGATCCCTAATCACACACTAAGTTATTTAAACCTATCCCGATTTTAATCCATTAATATTTTAGCTTTTTAATGTTACTTATACAAAAGGTATTGTACAATACGAATAGGTCTTTCAGAATGAGTGATGACATAAGAAAAATAAAATGACCTTTTTCCGACTTCATAAAATAATATACCTAAATCAAAATTCTTTAATTTTAGGTAAAATACCTATGCAGGTTGTCATTTGTAAAAAAAAACATAAAATAGGTATTATATTTGTCCTTTCGAAATAAATGAAAGCTTTATTCTGAATACCGTAGTCCCGAGTGCTATTGTCCTAGCGTCGCCGTTGCAATAAAACCCGTTAAACATACTCTGACACGCTTTGTGTACCACCGTTTCTGATAGAAAGGGCTCACATTTTACACGTCAAATACAATTCTTACCCTGTTTTTGTCTGTGGTCATTCTTTTTTCAGTCACCGGTCGTCGCACGCCTGTTTTCATTATATCGGAACAGACATTGGCTGATAGACAACGCAGCCATTTTGAAAATCTCTTTGTTGCGACTATCTGGACTATGCGAGAGAAACTAGTGCCGTATTGGTTCGTTTGTGGATGCATCCAGCGTTAATACGAAGCGAATCAGTGTTTGTGTTAGATGTTAGCATTCTGATGAGGTTCCTGTATGTATTAGATTTCTGTTTTCGTTATATATGCATTCAGTTTTAGATTAACAATGATGAATGAATGAAAAGTGTTTCTGTGAACTGTGGACACCCCCAAAAATGATTCAAATAAATGCCGTTATAGCGTGTTATCTATACGTATAGATAGTCTTCTTCCTTGTTCATAGACGTATTTCTCAAGGCTGAGGGTCTTCGTTATTACGTAGAATGAAACACATAATCACTTTCTTAGCACTATTAATGGAATGGTTTGCCTTCTGCATAAATATACATACAAACACATGAGCGATGTAAAAAAAATATTCATTAAGAAATCGCCGACAGCAAGACCCGGCCCTTCTCACCGTGAAGGGAATGTGTGATTAGTTTTATCCTTCACCCCTTATTGAGTCCCCCCCACCGCCTCAGTAACAACAAATGAATATTGTGAAACTATATTTAAACTGGTATCCGAGAAAATTGCACTTGATAACTCACTCTTGAATACTCTGTCTATTGCCAGCTACACACTGTCGCGCAACTCAGACACATGCCTACGCGAATGCGTGAACGTTGCGTAGCTAGCTATGAATGCTTTTATTTGTCGCAATGAAAAACCAGCAATGTATACCGAACTAAAGTTTGGAAAACTATTCGACGACAGTGCGGAGCCAGCATATGAAGCAAGGTGTGACCACACGTCTGGACAACTGGGACTTTATAATTTTGATGGAAAAGCAAAAATATAACACACACCATTTTCGGGCGGTTATGAAAAATTAGCAATCATTAAATAGGTGCACGATTAAAATTAGATTTTCGAAAGTTTCAATACAATTTTAATTTGAAATTGTAAATTGCGTGGTTTCTGTTGCAACTTGCTAATTTTAACTTTCGTATATTAAATTGCCGTGTAGCGTTGAAGCTAATTATTTAAACACTTATACGGTATAACTGGGAGAAAGGGCTCTTTTTTTGTTTTTCATAGAAACACTTGCACATGCTTAGACTCGATGATTATGGTAAAAAAAATTAAAATTTTACAAACTCTTATTCAAATTGCAATGTATTTAACGTTCGGGTGGCATCTTGTAGCTAATTTTTTAAGCATATATCCTCAACCGATTGAGCTGAAATTTTGTACACACGTTTAGTTTGGATGACAGTGCATTATTGTGATAATTATGACCTGTGTACCCAGGAGCGGTTCCCGACGATGCAACTCCTCAACGGATGTATAAAACAAACCTGATTTGAAGTTTCGGCTGTGATTTTACGATCTGCCGCATGGCTGACGTCAACCCACCTTGGCCATGCTGTTGTTGCTTATCACAAATATATTTGAGTTAAAGTACAAATATTTTCCCGTACTGGTAATCGAACCCAGGACCTCCAAATAGCTGACGGGCGTTGTGACCACTACGTCACGAAGATCATTAAAACATTTCAATCATAAACTTGCGAAAAGCGTAAAAAATACACTAGCAAAAAACTTATATAATTAAATTTGAATTAAGAGAAATAATTACAAATCATACAAACCAGAGTCGTCACGCGGCCCAGAATGCTGGCAGCATTCCCAAGTGGAGTACTGAGCCACGTAATTTCAATCCCTACCTAATTCAGTGTATTTATTATAGTGATATCAATCTATGCTTTCTGATTGTGAAATTAAAAGTACAGTTTCTTGTTTAGCTCGCGGTTGTAAATTCGCGGCATTCGACATAGATCAGTGTATCAATAAATACAATTTCGCCTCTATCACCAAGGCCTAGAGGTCAATGTACAACATGACGTACAGTCGTCTGTACCGAGGTTCCCCTTTATAAGCTTATTACTTGGTAATGGAGGCTACGCGGAAGTTTTATTATTACCTTTCATACAAACTTTCGATTAGAGTGAGACTGGCGCGGCCCTAGCGCGGTTTCCTACTAGGGCGTGTTTTAAAGGGGGCGCCCTTTGCTACCGGATATAAAAAAATATTTTATGATTAATTTATTACCAAAATGAGTTATAATTATTTCAATAATATTTGTTACAGGCTACACTTTGAAGCTTCGAATAAACAAAAAGATTTATTTTATTTGATTTATTAAAAGGATTTATTTTATCTTTTAAAAAAAATAAGTTGTAATGCATATAGCATTTGATTTGTATTGTATTTGATGAGATATATGAATTAATATATTTTTTTATTTCGAGCAATTATAGTTGTTGCATCTTATGGCACAGTCTGTTTTACTTCAATTCAGTTTAAACGCTCTGACCATGCAGTCTGACTGCCTTAGTCCTACCGATCGGAGTAACATGAACTTTTCTCTGTTTTTTTAGAAAACCCTTTTGAAAATAATTCTGAATTTCCCGTTCCAGAGACGCGGCTATTAAATGTGCTTATAATATGTGAAATCGGCGCCCCCTTTCTTACAGTGCCCGGTGTTGGGGCGTAGGGCCGGCACCTAGAAGCTGTAACGTAAATAGCAATTATGATGAGCACAGGATTGCTAGTGGAAGCTATTTGGGTTGCACTTAGAGCGTCTGCGATTTGTTTTGTATTCCTTTGATTTCTTTTGTTTATTGTTGAATTGTTTTTTTTAACCGACGCGACGGTCGAGTGGTTGAGTCCCAGATTCGAATCCTACTACGTAATGAGGGTCTGGTTCCGTCCTAAAACTTATGGATGTCGTACGTGGCGACTAAGGGATGTGTCCCTTACATAACATAGTACCTTATAGGCAACAAGAACCAAGAACATTATTACCAAGGACATCATCTAATTGTAAAATTAACTGGTCTTCAAAACTGCAAGGTTTTTTTTTTTACGGTTTTTTGGCTTCGCGGCGTCACACCCCCGAATGGATGAGAGATAGTTCGTTACCTTTTATTTCTCTCTTTCAGCGATTGAAGTTTTTGCCAACGGATTTTTGAAACACTCAGATTTTCTTTGTTTAGTTTATATTTTCGAACACTGAATGAACTTGTTAGCTGCATTCGGATATTTTTCTATAATTTTTTTCATTACTGCTTTGTTCGCTGCAAAAACTGTTTTATGTCACTGCATTCACTGTCTTGTAGTCGCCCGATATCGGTGGTATTGCGGTCTGTGACGTCACGGAACCCGGGGACTAAAAATTTACTATGCAATTTTGACAATTTGGCTGTAGTTTCACAACCGGTCGCCTGCCTGAATGAAATTTTTGGGAATGTCATTGTTGCTGCTAGGCTTGCGACACCCATAAGAGGACATGGAGCTCCCATTCCCAATGAAGGGCCGCATGCGCCTTTCCTATTTCTGTCTTATAGGTATGCAGATAAATCTCATCGAAGAATACATTCCCAATGAAATTTACATTCCCAATTCCAAACTTTCGCATTTACATTATTAGTAACTAGCTTTTACCAGCGGCTTCGCCCGCGTATTTTTTCAACGGGAACAGTTATTTTTCCTTCTCGATACTTCTAACTACATGTGCGCAAAATTTCAAGAAGATTGGTTGAGTAGATAGAGCGTGAAGAGGTGACAAACAATTTTTTTCTGTTTTAACTTGGTTTAGGCTATAGCGAGTCGAATATAAACAATATGTAACCACCCCGAGGCATTCGGAATAAAAAGTATTATGGGTACGTTCGCATTTAAACATTAATAAAAATCCTGCGCAGGATATAATATAAAGTGTTGCCATTTACATGAATAATATTACTTAGGTCTTGTTTACATGGGTAAAGTAGACTGTAGTGTGAAGTTGGGTGAGACAAATATACATTACTCGAAATGAGAGATATTCTACTATCTCGTGTACTTTTACGTATTCCGCTTGTCCTACAGAATTCAAATTTTTCCGTCGCTTCAGTTTCCATGCAAATGTTTTATATGATAATCATGACTTGACGCACATGGGATTAGCGAGGGAATCCCTCAACGGTTTACTACAATGACATGATTTGTTGTCACGCGATAAATGAATTAAAAAAATCTCTGAAATTTCAGTTCAGCTTGTGGCAAAGCTGAAATGTACAATACTTGCACTTTTACTATGCTACTATCTATACCGTTTACTCTACTCGTGTGAAATAGACTTAACATTTATTTTTATAAGTAGGCTGCCTTTCGGGGAGGTCGTAACGCAGCAGTTATTTTATGGGGAGTGTCATTTACTAAACGTTTAGGTTATTAATAGGGGAGGGGTAGGGAGGGAGGGGTAGGGAGGCGCTTGGCGCCATACTTATGCAAACTATATAAAAAATTCATATTCATAAATAACGTGAACAACTCGCGATCAATACGGCGTCGTAAAGTCGTGTTCTTTGAGCTTTTTTTTTTGAAGAAGCTTTTGTGCCAGCTTTTTTTTAATATATTCATTTTGAGGCATATCTTAAAGACTTTTCTCTTTAAGACATGCCGGTCCCATCGAATCAAAACTTTAGCGTGTGGTCACACAAGCACAAGGAGGCTTCAGAATATGGCTCCCTCAAGAACTATTCGGGTGAAACCCACATCCATCTATAAATGTTTCTCTTGCGCCTTTGCTCCGTTCAAATTCACAGCTGAAGTTGTTAGCGTAAGATGCTGTACGGAGACTTGGCTTCTGCACCTCCAGGGGCTCCATGGCATTCTCGCTGCTGGTCGAAGTAGTGGAGGATCATGCTGTTAATTATGACAGATAGACTAGATAAGAATATAAAATTACAATTCCCTTGAGCCCCCCTTTTGAAAGCCCTAGGGTGCTGAGAGATACTCATCCATCCTTATCCCTGGATATTATAAAACAATGTCCTGGTATATTCAAAAACTGCACGGATTTTCATGTGGTTTTCACCAATAGATAGTGTGAGTCCTAAGGAATATAGTATTTTTTCGCAATAACAAAAAAAAAAAAAATCACTTATTCACAGACACTTCACGCGTCTATTAGAATGCTAAATACACACGAAACGCTTGTTCAAAAATTTGATTTTAGTTTGATGGTAGTGCATTATCCTCATTAGTTATTAATGCTAACTGACAACCTTCATGTGTATGCGACCGCCCACCTGTTGACCGTCTTACTCATGTCTTACCAATCAATAAATCAATGCCAAATTATAAGCATTCAAAATCACAATGCATTTCGGAAGGATATGGTGATTGACAAGAACAATTAACATGGTACATGACAATTTTTTTATTCTGGTGACTATTCAAAGGCCCTTGTTAGTAACACCAGTGAAAAAAAAACTGTGATAATTAATCCTTTTAAAGATATGACAAAAACAAAATTACACATAGTTTCTTGCACTTTCACATTCGAACCAGACGAGCTAATATAGAAAATATCGAAGTTGTGCCTTTACATGACTTATATGGAAGGTTTTTTATTGATTAGAAGTATCTGACTCGTAATGAGTCTAATTAAAGGTTAGCCAGCGCTAATATTGCTAATAGTGAACCTGCTAAAAGGTTAATTTCATTACGCGGGTATTCATGCATCGGTAAACATTTTGCAATGTACGAGTACCTACGTAATTTCGTCTGACTAACCGGGCTCCTAGGTGCCCGGTGGATAGAGGTGACCATTGCCAGAAATATTTTCTTATCCTTTAATATTATGATACAATGTCCTCAGCCGCGCCCGTCTGATCGCGATAAACTCAAAAAGTACGGCAGGATTTTTGGTGCGATTTTCACCAATAGATAATGTGATTCCTTAGTAAGATTTAGGTGTATAATTTATTATGTTTCTAGCCGAGCGAAGCCGGGACTGGCCACTAGTTTTTCGATAACTTCCTGTAACGGGGCAATAATTAAAATAAAACAAATTTTGACGACCTCGGTGGCGCAGTGGTAAAGTGCTTGCCTCTGAACCGAGAGGTCCCGGGTTCGATCACAGGTCGGGTCACGATGGAAAATCATATTTTGCTGATTGGCCTCGGTCTTGGATCTTTATCTATATATGTGTTTGTTATAAAATGTAGCATCGTTGAGTTAGTATCCCATAACACAAGTCTCGAACTTACTTGGGGCTAGCTCAATCTGTGTGATTTGTCCTAATATATTTATTTATTGTACATTCAAGGGCTTGGATGTGTTACCCACCTGGCAAATCGTGACGAACACTCAGAATGCCACCACAGATGGACTGTATGGTTTAAAATAAAAACTATGTAACTATCAATTAATCATTAATAATATTAATTGGAAATTTATGCGGAATTCTGAATTAATTCCAGTTGCATTAAGCACATTACAAGTGCAAAATAAAAAATGCCCTCCACGCATCGTATCACGCATAATTTTGTACATAATTTATTCTCACATCTTTAGAGGGAAAGGAAGGGCGTAGGGCTATGGAATATCGCAATCTAACTGTCTTGCTGTGTCCACACTGCTTTGCGTGTCGATGAGAAACCTACATATTTTCTTTCCAGAACTGATCATCAAGTCAGCTCGGGTAGTGTTAGAGTATTCGTCTTATGCCCACTGAGCCATGCCCAGAGGTAATAATAATCATGTTTGTTTAGGGATCCGGCATTATGCACAGCCAGTTTCAGGACACCCACAAATCGAACATTTGAAAAAGTTCTGTGGGCATAATATCTTTCTCTTTCTCTCATCTGAGCGTATTCCCGGCTTCTTCCTCAGCTGTTGAACGTCGCTTAGCCCAGGGCCCGCTTTCGCACGGTCTTCGGCATCCCTAGTTGTCAGACCATGTCTGTCTGTATGTCTCTTCCATTCACCTTTATGTATCTTTCATACTAATTTCTTGCGCCACGCATATGGTATAAATAAAGTTACGCATGACCAAGTGTTCCTAATAATATTATCGGCCCCTCTCGCTCGCAACGCGTACATAAATCTATTTTATAGTACTCGGGCAATAAATTTTATTTTGGGATCTTTAATTCTTTGTTATTGAATTGGATTTTAGTGTTTATTCGGGTAAACAAACAATACTGTTTCAACAATACATCGGCACGTGCGCGGACTGTAGTCGAATGAAACTTTTTAAAGATCGAACGGTTGCGCTTGCGCAGTTAAATTTTATTCGTTGCACAATTAAAACTATAAAGTTGGAATACAAAGGAATGCCGCTCTGTGTTCTGACAATTAGGTGTTTGAAGCGAAATTTTTTGGATTCAGTATGTCCGCAGAAGAATATACGCATAAATATATTTTTTGTTGCTCTGTAGTCTAGTCGTTTCTATCGTCGGTCGTTCTATATTGCCGGTTTGTAGGGTTAAATTGTATATGAAATACAGGTAGGTATATGTATAACATAAAAAGAGCATATGAAGTTTTGATACCGTTTGACTTCGAGTCATTATCTGCCTTTACAAAATTTTACTAATCGATCCAAGCTGCGAATAATAGTATGTTTTCCTGTATCTAATTTAGATTTATTTTCACTGAGCCGGTCAAACAATTATATTTTGTCCATTGTGTCTCGATTCTGCGCGATCGACGGGTTAATCCATAAATTCGTAAATACACGATTTCAGGAAGATTTAATATATAAAATCTACGTTCACCTCTCTATCTTCAACGAAACAGAATAATCCCACAAACACAGGAAAAAACCGATTGTTACATTTATAGATACTGCAGCTACCATATCATAATTCGTTGCATTGCCACAGTTCTCAAAAGGACGTTGCGTTTGTTACTCCTTAATTTCGCCGTATTGCCCGCTGCGCGCGCGCTCGGTAGCCGATAAAATGGCCAATGGTGAATTGGTAAACTTCCTGCCGATGTAAATTAACTTAGTGATTGTTCTTTTTCATCTGACCGGTTTAATTGGGCTATTCGGCCGCCGAATGAATAATGTGTGCGTATTGGAATTACCCTTTTTATGTCTGAACGCACTTTCTTTCCGCTAAATCGACTAGGGATGGAGGATATCGGATTATTTTATAGCTTGAGACTTACATTTAAGGAATTTAATAGCTTAAGCTTTACAGAAACTATTACTTGTTGCTTATAACGCACGCGGTTGTCGGTCAATGTTGAGATGATAAAATTTAAATTCAGAGTTTCATTTTTTACATGACTTTATAAGGAAAGCTTATCAAATTCTACTCTAGACTACATATACATCAATTGTTGACGTAAAAAAATTAAAACTAAGTCTACTGCCGACTTTCAAAGCGCAGGTGAACAAGAAGCGGCGCAACAAACTTTATCTGATTTTGTTACTCCTGTTTGGAAATTTTACTGGACGGATTTTAATGTGGTGCCAATATCAATCACAGATAATAAATTGGTTAGAATATGGTATATGGATAAAGAGTCCAGAACAGGTCTCTGTGTAGGTTCCAATCTGTCTAGTCAAATTTGATATCCCGTCTGTCTTTATATTCACACATCGAAATATGAATTTGCCGTTTCGACTTCACACACTGAATCAACTCGAATCAGTGGTATAGAAACCTGATAATAGTATGTGAGAATTACATAGATATTTTTACAAAATTGACGGAAATTGTCGTTTTCGGAAGTTGTCTTTTTAGGAAGTTGACGAGTTTAGGATAGACGTTCTCGGAAATTGTCGATTTCGTAAGTTGTCTTTTTAGGAAGTTGTCGTTGTCACCCTGAGGGGACATTTTATATTAAGTGTTTTGTTGTCGTCGGTTATCATTGTTAGAAAATTGACATGATTTGCAAAATATTGACATGCATAGATAATTGAATAAATTATATACAAACTTAAATTAAAATGGTTTAACAGTTCTAAAAATAATAAAAATAACTAGCTCATTAAAAAAACATAGTTTAAAATAATATTTAGCTCATATAAATCTATCATCTCCACTTTATGAATACACTGTTATACAGTTTCAATAAGTAAAATTTAAAAAAAAAATACTATTGCAATTTTTAAATTCCTTCCAATTCGAAGTTAATTCAATTACCCATATCCAATTGTTCTCCGCGCTCGGATCAAGCATGGCTGCCGTAAGAATTCGTATTAAACTCGCATATTCATTGTTGGCCTGAAACCGCATTGCATTTTTAAAAATACGGACGCAACTTTAAATTTTTTGGCGCGAACATCGCGTCGGCAAAAAGTTGTGACGTCGAATTGCGGCGACATCTCGCGTCACACGTGACAAGCCATGTTGTATTTAATTTCGCAACAAATTTTCATTCTTTCACAAATTCAAATTCAAAATTCTTTATTCAATTTAGGATGATATACATCACTTATTGACGTAAAAGAAATTACTTACACTAAGTCTACTGCCGGCTTCCAAAGCGCAGGTGAAGAAGAAGCGGCGCAATAAACTTCACCGCAGCCTTTTCTCCAAGGATGTCAATTAACAAATATAGGTCTTATACATATATTAAAAATTAGGAGGACGAATTTACATCATTATTAAAAATGTCAAAATTTGAATGAATAAATAAAATAAAATTACGTAATAAAATAATTAATGTACAAAACGTACGTAATAATGTCATCTTAATCTCTATCAACCAACGCCATCTATGTCAACTTGTACATATACGAGTAACTAACTGTTAGAATCTTTTTACAGATTTACTTTTTACAGATATAGTACACGCAATACAGAGTCAATGCATATGTTCAAAAATTAGAACTTCACAGACACTTTTGCATATAAGATTTTAAATTTTATAGTATTATTCAAATAGCTAACCACCAACAACCATTGCTTAGAAGAAATGCCGCAAAGAAACTCATTTTTCAACTTGTGTTTTTCATATAATAATATTGTGACATGTCTTTATACCATATTATCCTATAGTATAATTTATACTATTATTATAAAAAGATAAGCGTGTGTGAGTTTGTATGTTTGAGGTGGGTAATCTCTGAAACTACCGAAATGATTTCACAAATTCTTTCACCATTAGAAAGGTCCATTATTTTTCTATCCTGGGCTTAACTTTAAATGTCTCGAAACGACACGAAGTCTATCTATCTCCTGTTTCAGTTGACCCGTGACCGGTTAGCTAAATACGTTATTAAAACAATCCTACTCATCCGAAAGTTTTGACGCGCGAATTTTTTGTTCGTTACAGATACGCAAAATCTAATTGACAGTTTGTCAAACAACGTGAAGTTGGTACGCGGACAGAATATAACCTGGAAATCATTATAACCATGGTATTCCTCGGAATTCTTAGTGAAGCGAAGCCTCGGGGCGAAGCTAGTAGATCATAACGTGACCAACACAAAATGTAATAGCAGTATTGGTCTTCCTATAGCCAACCTCATTGTTCAAGAATATATTTTACAGTTGTACCCTCGCAACGCGCGCTTTATGGCCAATAAACTAATTATAAGTTATTAATATCGATACAGCCATACTATGGAATGCTCGACTTTGTTCTCCTGCATATGGTTATTTTAGGCGTAATAAACGTCCTATAAAGGAATTAAAATTTGATACAAGTGAACCTTTTGGTTGATTTTTGTATTCATTTTTGTATTACTTCCTATGAATGATTCGCTCGGAGTAAAATGATACATTAAGCATCTGTTGGTGGAAAACGCACAAAACTCGCAGTTTTTGTGTTTATGACGTTCATGCAGACACATGCATGGGACTTTATTTACGATATGGATATACTTTGGTAAACACACTAAATATTAGAATACAGTTTGACAAAGCATCCTATCAAAGATAATTTGGTTTGAATTGTATAATTTTTTCTACAGCAAAAACATGCTTGAATCACATTGTATTTTATTGATTTTATATTCTCTCAATTTTATATTAAAATAGTGTATATAGTTATATATAATTATTTATTGAAATGGTAATTGTATTCATGTAATAAAAAAACCTGTCTTTCGAAATTATATTCTTGTTTATTATCAAATTGCATTGTTTTCTATAGATCCATGGCACGATAATGAATGAATCGTTTTTGTTGTTATGCTAATATTTTTTTCTATTGTTACAGGCAAAATTGCTGGAGAACTCACACGCATGGCTCGGTGCGTCTACTTCTTCAATCGCAGGTCAGTTCATTTCCTTATATTCATTTGATTTCGTTACACAATCATATATATCGTCTTCGTTTACATTGTCTTTCGTTTTTGTGTGGCACCATTGAGAACTTATTTATCTGCACATTCCGACAAAAACGCACCGTTTCAGTTAAACCATTTTATCATTCTATCATTACGCTGGTCGTAATCCGCACATAACATAGTATTTTCATAATTTGTTTCACAATTTAGCCAATTCAATAAGCAACATTCCTATTGTATATAGTCTTGTGTGGTTGCCGTTGCAATTTAGCGAAATTGTGCGGCTCGCGGCCTTTGCTGTGATTATTTCTATGTTTACAGTGAGATTCATAAATTTCTTTGTTGTTATGATTATATTTATCGTGATAACTTGGAATGTGCGTTTTTGTAATAGTAGCATGCGCACACTATATTTATAATAACTGCTGTATTTTGTGAATGTGTGACAGCACAACGCAATCCGTATGTAATGATGCAGCCGTACACTGTGGTAATGTTATTCATATCCAGACATGATAACTGTACAATGTGACGAGACCGTGAGAAAGGTTCCGGGATAAGTGGCCAAGGATACATACTATATCGCAATGTTATAGAGAAACTTGAGCATGAATATTATTCAGATTGCTGAAATAATTCAACTATATATTCGCGTGTTTTCTCTATCAAATGGTTTTTCTAAAGCTATATAAGTATAGAAAAAGTTTAAATAAATATAAAAAAACATGTAAATTCAATAATTAATATTGTAATGCGTAAAGACATTTGATAAAGAAAATATATATTTGAAGAATTATACATAAAAGATACATCTTTTGAAACGACACAACATTAATTATAATTGATTAAAAACTTCAATAGATTGTATCGTTTAATTAAACGTTCAATAATTATGAATTGTTAGAAAAAATTATAGTTAGTATCAAAATTATCATACAATAGATTAAAATTAATGTTATTATTTCCAACTCGAGTAAATGTCAAGTGGACGTCATTGGATAGTTTACCTTGTGGTTGCATCATTAATACGGTCTGCATAACAAGCTTTCCGTGTTGCTTTTACTAGAATACCACGGTCATGCCCTGAAATTGAAAGCTCCGACATGGACGCAATGTCAGCTACAGGAGGCTATACAAGCTGTCGTCACACAACGGATGAGGTTCACCCAAGCTGCTACACACTATGGAATACCCAAAGGGACTTTATACGACAATATTCTCGGCAAATCTAAACGTATGGCAGTCCTAGACGAAGCAGGTCTACTGCTTAGAGAAGAGCGTGCTGTATTAGACTTTTGCTGCGAAACCAGTGTTTCCCCATATAATAGAAGAACAAAAAAGTCTTTGAAAGAAGTTTTGAGTTACGTTGAAAAGTTGCGGAGGAACCGTGACCCTGGGTTCGCGTTCATAGGTCTAACGGGCTTCCGTTGGTGGTGGGCATTTTGTAAGAAGCATTCGATTGTATCGCTCTATTACGAAGGTTCGAACAAACCTAAGAATTCTAAGATAAAATCTGAACATAACATTACTGACGAAGAAACTTAATTTTATTACATATCTGATACGTAGTAAGTTTTAAATTTATTTAGCTAATAATAAATAATTTTGTTTTTCGTGACGGTGTCCTCAGGGCCGTGTACTAGGGCCAGCGAATACTCATTACAAAAGTGATAGTTAATTTTTTAATTAAGCATCGTTGTGAATAGTTTTTCTGTAATACAATACAATTTAGTTTTAAAATTAGTGGCTTTCAGTGAAACAACTTAATTAACGTCACACCGGTCTATGCCTCAGTAAATAAATACTTAATTATTACCTTCATTTTTTAGAATAGGAAAAATTTAAAATGTCATTCCTTTTTTTTATTTTTAGGAAAGAATAACACGTTTCCGGATTGTTCTTTTTTTAATAATTAAGACAAAGGTTTATTATGATAAACTTACAATTTTTTTTGGAAGACTGACTCAATGTGTGCCTTATATGCCTTATGTCATAAGTGAATTAGTTTTAGGTTGAGAAGATTCCACTTTGATTTATTTTAAAATATAAAATATTTTTGTTGTTCATAGAAATTGACCGGCACTAGCTTACCTAGCGTCCTCATTGAGATGAATTTCGCGTTGCGATGCGATACGACAGTACGCCATGTAATCCATGCCATGATGTCACTAAATCGACCGACGTCCATTTACGATCACACATTTGATATTAATTTTTGTATCGCTCAGTATCGCGTCGTTTTGTCTCAATGAAAACAACGCCTTATATACGAGTACTTAATGTAGAAAGTCAAAATTGTATGTTTTTCATTAAATATTTTTGCTGTTAAAGGCATCTGTTTAAAAACCAAAAATCACAACAAAGTATATTATAATAAATCAATGTGATGTAATTGAGAAAATTACTGATATTTATATGATTTGCAAATGCTTAGTTAGAATTGCTTTTGTTGTTACGTCACTGTTAAAATATTTCAGTTAGCTTTTAATGTCTTCCTTGTGAGACGGCGTTTCACAAAAGACAAAAGAACGACATATGCTCAAATTATCGGTTTAAAACAAAAAGTGTTTCCCTTTTTGCGGCAACTCGACACATCGGTTGTTCCGTTTTGAACAATTGTACATATTATTATGAAGTAACGTGTGTATTGTTATAGAAAATACATTGTTTGAAATTAATAATTATACGTCAACTTTTAATGGTCTCGAAATTTTGAAATATGTAATTATGTAAGCACTCCCACACAGAAGTTGTAAAGTAATACATTATTGGGCCCGTTTCACCGCTTACTGATAAAGTATCTGATAGCCTATACGTAACATATCTATATTTTTAATTTTGCAAATTAATACAGATTTATCTGATAGCAAATTTATCGTGTTACAATGTAATATTTTAGTGTTAAGTATCGAAATCTCATGGTAACTCCACAGTTCGACCGGTGTGCGGTAACTGAATGTAGGCGTTCGCTTTCAGTAGGGGGCAGGGAGTGGCCGTAATTTACGCTAATACTTTTTGTTATGCAGAGATACTCGCTCATGCAATAATATATGATTTATTAAAGATAGAAAGATCTGCACATTGCGTAGCTTCTGTGTGGGAATTTGTCGTGTGTTAGAATGACGCTATTTATGAATACAATGTTAGTTAACTCGTTAACTAACGTAACTATTATGACATATATGACATATCGTCAAGGAAATGTACAATTTATTTCGTCCATTTCTAGGTTAGAAATTAATTCCTGCACATTGTCATACTTCTCTAGATATGAGTCTAAATTTAAAACAATGTTGATAACAGAGTTTCACCATCATGTGACGTTACGTTTAACATACTACGGTGTTAGCGTTACCCTTATTCCATAGAAATAAAGTGATTTTTACCTTAAAAAAAAATCTAAATCTTCTCATCTCCTTATCGAGTGTGTTGTTGCTAACACTGATACCAGATTCTATTCAAGTCGCCTAAAGGCATTTGACATGACTTCTATAGTACCAACCGCTTCCGATTCAGCGTCGATGACTGTGAGTCTCCCTCTGTGCCGTCACCATGAAGACTGCTAAGAACTTATTGAAGTAAAGCAGGTACATATATTGTTATCACATTCATTTGATGCCCTCACATTCATGCGCGTTGAAAGGTATAGGTTATAATGTTACGTACTATAAAAAGGAAGTCCTCCTGTCTATGAACGCGATAAACTCGAAAATGAAAGCGATAAAATTTCTTAGTTTAGCTGGGTTGACGTAATCTATACTATTATTATAAAGAGGTAAGCGTTTGTGAGTTTGTATGTTTGAAGCAGGTAAACACCGAAACTACCGAACCGGTTTCGAAAATTCCTTCACCATTAGAAATGTACATTATCCAAGATTGCTATAGACTTTATTTTATCCCAAAATTCTCACGGGAGCGACGCCCCGTGCAACATCTAGTAACCTATATCTACAAGCCCATTACACACACAAGACACATGGAGATAACAGCGTATAAGAAAACTTTCAATGTATAGAGATTGAAGCTGGCGGTTCTACTCGTTTGAAAATGGCGTTTCAGTCAGCAAAAAAAGGCAAAGTTACACCGTTTGGCCCCGGCCCAAGTCTATGAGAGAATTTACTCAAAGTAACAAGTACGGGTGATGTTAAATATGACATACTTCGTCTACAAGATCCTTTAGGAATAATACTTTTGTAATGTTCAAAAATATCGTGAGTGCACGGTAGAAAACAAAACGGCTGTACCATCCTTTTCTCGAAGCAGTTCTGGGGGGCTACCATGAAACACGTAGCACGTTATTGTGTCCAAACGTTGTCTCTTTTTTTACACGAAATATTAATAGAACCCTCAAGTATTTGCCGATTTATTTCTCAATAACCTGTGCTATAACAATTTCATGTCATTAACGAGGAAAATATTCTAGACAATCATGCTAAAATCCAATAAAAAGTAATTATAGGCTAACAAAGTTAACAAATGAACGATAAAACCCCAGTCTCGTGAGAGAATGGAATGAAATCACAACAAAAACGTTATTCATCATTATTTAATGATATCACAATGGGTTCTATGAAAACTGCTGATATAATAATGACAATCCAGTTGAATGCTATGACCTTTTGCCGAACGCATGAGCATGACGATTGTAAAGTGGACAGCAACGATCTAACTATATCTGTATCAAACTCACCTCTATTACCACATGATAGGTGATGCAGATTAACTTGATTTATATCTAGTTGCGTCGTACACTGAATTTATATTCAGTTTATTAGGAACATAGAAAGTTGTGTAGGATTTTAACACGCACTTTCAAATTCAAATTCAAATTCAAAATTCTTTATTCAATTTAGGATGATATACATCACTTATTGACGTCAAAAATTACTTAAACTAAGTCTACTGCCGGCTTCCAAAGCGCAGGTGAAGAAGATGCGGCGCAACAAACTTCACCGCAGCCTTTTCTCCAAGGACGTCAATTAACAAATATAGGTCTTATACATATATTAAAAATTAAAAATTAGGAGGACGAATTACGCACTCTGTGTTACGAGCAAAGCTTAGATTTTAACATCAATTATTATATCTGATGAGCCGATGTCAAACGTGGCTACTTTACACTTTTTTAGCCGCAGTCGAAGTTTCGGCCACCAGTTAGTGCAGTAATTTAGTTAGTATAGTAGTTAGTGCATTAAATGCGAAAGTTTTGAATGTGTTAGGTTTGTTACACAATACTCGAGCAGAATATGACATGGAATAGCACATAGGGTACTTTTTATCCCGAAATTCCTACGGGCGAAGCTTCGGGGAGCTGCATAGTCGGGTCGTAAATTAACTTTGCCTCTGGTTATTTTATTTCAATCGAAAAGACCTTTTGTCAAACACTGCTTTCAGAATCGTTCTTTGACTATATTGGATTTTACGTTTTCAATGTACGCGGTATAGATGAACTTCCACGTTAGAAATTGATTAAAGATATTTAGTACATTTGTACCGCACCGCTCCGTTTCAACGATCACTTTCTTTTGGGTGATAATGCTATTGTGTCCAGCTGCACAGGCTATATGTCCCCTTTGTCGCTATCGACGACAAGATTTGGAATGTTCCTATATAGTTACATAGGAACTTCCATTTGATTGAAAAGGACTGGACCGATTTGGATACGTTTTTATGTAGGTGGTTTATCAGCGTCGTATTATGGGATTAGTGTAAAATTAGGACTCATTCCAATTTTGATGTTATTTTTGACTAGCTTTTGCCCGCGTGAATATACAATGAGAACATTTATTTTTCCGTGATGAAAAGCGCCCTATGTACTTCTCCGTACTTCAAACTACAAGCATTCAAACTTTCAAGAAGATTGGTTGAGCAGATGAAGCGTGAATAAGTTACTAACAAACTTTTGCATTTATAATAATACTAGTTAAGATGCAATGTGCAGGACACAATTGTAGATTTTTATTTTCTGTTTTTGTATTTGTCATTTAAATTCTCCTCTATATATAAGTATGCCACTATAAGTAGACTTATGTATAATGTGATAAGGAAGACAGGTGTTATTAGTGCATTCAATAAATAAAGACTGTACTGAAGTAAATTCTTGTTTACTTTCACCCTAATCCAAATATTACATGTATATTTGTCTGTTTCTCTAACAGGTTCTTCTGGAGGTCAGTATGTAGATGTTTTTTAAATAATTTACATAATTTGTTGTTTTTTTTTTGCTTTTTACCATCGCATGAAATAAAACTAAAATTAATTATGTTCTTAAACGCTTCGTTTATGGCCACACGTCAGCTCACACCTATATGTGTAATATTTTGTTTTCGATATCGCAACCGTCGAAAGTTCGAAGTTCGAAATTTGAAGTGAGAAAAATTATATTCTAACCAATCACATTGTGGTGTGGTTATCGTCGCGTAATGACGCACTGTGATTGGTTAGCTGCGTCTCACTGTGAATCGACTCGATAGTGGGCAGAGAAATATTAACCACATTTTGCACTAAAGGCACAGAGAGTTTAAAGAGAAGCGTCGCGATTATTTTAGTGAGCGGATCAACCGACGCTGCGTGACGCCCCGTGTGTCCTTAAACGAGGTCTTAGTGTTAGTCTTGTTTCGCCAGTTGCCTATCCATAACCTTATCTAACAGTTTACAGTAATGGCTAGAGAAACCTAGCATCTATGAATTTTATTAAAATCAGAGATATTTTAAAGTACCTTCATGATGGATCACATCATGGATGGTAATAAAGAAATTTTGAAATTGATGTTGAACCGGATTTCTGTGATCTATTAACATAATTTTTGTTTGAAAATTTAAATTAAACATAGTTATCATAAAATTAAGTCTTGTACCCACAAACATTTAAGATTTTCCATTTGGAAATCACTTTTAATAAGCTCGTTCGACTTGTAATGTGCTCATTGGACCTCTTTCGGATTTTTTTCGTAATGGCCCTTCAAAATTCGTAGAAACTTTTAGGAGGTCCAATAGATGCCGAGGGTTTCATAGGAGGTCGAATCTTGTACCTACAAGACCGAAAATCTCTTGCTTCATTGGTTGATAAAACGGCTTGATCTTCCAAATGGCCACATTCATGTATGATGTGTACAAAATGCCGACGTGTCTGTCTGTCTTGTCTGTGATTACGAAAAATCTAATGAACGGATTTTCATTTCAATGAGCTGAACTACAATGGAAACTGAACTAATTAACGGAGATTTTGCAAACTAGCTTTGATACAGAAATCACTGTTTCCTTGGAAGTTTTTGAATGTTTCTTTAACCAACGGTACAATGTTTTTTGTTATTTCTTTTTAATTTCCTCCACAATTGCCCAGAGCCCCAGGTACCACCTTCTCATAGTAATGCCAACCTTCTTTAATTCCAGCAGACAGCTACCAATACCAGCTGCAGTCCATGTGGCAGAAGTGTTGGAACACCAATCAGAGTCTGGTGCACAACCTGCGCTTCAGGGAGCGCGGGCCACTGAAGTCCTGGCGACCCGAGACCATGGCCGAGGCCATCTTCTCCGTGTTGAAGGAGGGCCTGTCTCTCTCCCAAGCCGCGCGAAAGTATGACATACCGTACCCGACCTTCGTGCTGTATGCCAATCGGGTTCATAATATGCTGGGTCCGAGCGCTGATGGTGGAGCAGGTATGTTCAATTTTTGTTTTGAATACTTCTGGGTTTAAATAGCGTGGCGTTTTATCGATATTCTTTCTACTTTAAGTGAAATTTAAAACACTGAAAGTCTTTTCGGTGCCCAAAGTATATGTAGGATAAGTTAGGAAAGTAGCCTAATGTCACTATCCACTCCACCTTTCCCTTTAAAAAAGAAACAAACACACATCATTTGTAATATTAGTATGGGTACATATTATTGGAAGATATGTCAAATAAATTTAAAGCCAAATCTTCCACTGAATGTTGCCAAAAATATACGAATTTAGTTTTAGTTGCATTTCGCCCGCGCTCCTAGTTAACTGCCAGGGAGTATAGTGGCTACGGTTAAGTCAAGGTTAAGTGGTGACATCAACTTGACTTTAATTAAGACTCAATTAGGCAATGTCGGAACAGTATTTTGAATGTTGACATCGTTGTTTAGTATATCGTAGTCTATGATTTTCGCTTCTTATGATGAAGAGTGGTTTTTTTATATTATAAAAGCCAGTAAACAGCGTAATGCGTAATGCGTGCGCGTTTATATATATTTATATATGTATTGCACTGTGGCTGGCCACATAGACGCTCAGTCTATACAAGTGTTACAATCCCATACAAAAATCGTGCACTCATACGCATGGCAACCGATCTGCACTTGCCTTTAGGCATCGAGATTCTGCCATCGATGGAAAGGATCTGAAAAACTTGATATTATGTTTACACATTGCGTAGTTTTGTTTTGAAATTTCGTCCAAAACCGGCCATTTTTGACGACAGTCTTAAACGGAACTACATGATGATATAGACAATTGATCATGAATCAGTATTCATCAATATATGTGCTAGTTCGTTTCTATCGGCATCAGTGCCCTTTACGACAATTATATAATTTTATTTTACCCAGTACTTTCCAAGCCATCGCTATTAAAGGCCAGAAGTCTTGATATAAATTGTTAGTTTGTAAGTTTTTTAATCGCTATCCTAACCAGGCGAATACTTTTTGAAATGCTCTGCGAATTGTTTAGGGCTTGTTCATATGAGCGTAATTTTTAGGTTGCTCCAGAATTCTGTGTGAAAATATAATTTGAAAATTGATGAAAATATAATTTGATTTAAAAATTACGCTCGTCCTTATGCTAAGCGATTGATTGGATTTTATATTTTACAAGCTTTTATTGCACTTGTTATTTTTATGTTGGTTCGGTTAAATGTTAGCGAACAGCATGACCTGGCGATATATCCTGGATCAGCTCCCAACGAGGGGATCAAGGCGAAGTGCGGGTTTTGCATTTCATGTCTCACTATCTAGTCGATTCGTGAGAATCAGCGAACACATCACATTGCGATGTAGTTGTCGCGCGACGTAATGGCGCACTGTGATTGGTTATCTGCGTCTCACTGCGAATCGACTCCATGGTGAGATGTAATAACAATGTATTATATATATATATATATATATTTATATATATATAATATATTGTATATATTGTTTTGGCGTATAAAAGAATGAGTGCCAAATTTTTACGCATTGTCAATAAAAGCTTGAACCAAAATTACAGTTTTTGATAAGTTTTTGTATCTTGTTTAATGTGATGACAAAATATTCAGTACTTGTGTGTGCCTGTGACATATTTACTTTAATATTTTATACTGGGTGTAATGAAAGTTAAATTATACCGTAGGTTTGTTAGGTAACCCAATTGCTGGCCTCATAAACAACTATAAATAAATAATGAGACTACAAAATGTTTGACAGTATATGGGATCGTTTCCACACGGCATAAATTAATAACTTGAGGTATAGGGTAAACAGTTATGAATCATTTCGATTATATTTTAATTTAGAACCGTTATGTTTTTGAGATGTATTATTTTGTCCTCTGTATCAAAGTGCGCCTCCACTGAAGAAAAATTACAACTCTTGTGTTACCACCACGTGATCAAGTTTGACAATTATTCTTTGTTGGATATTCACCCTTATAAATCGCTTTCATTTTTAATTCTTACAACAACATTATCAGTATCAAGAAGAAAAAAAATACAATTTGAAAATTACAATTTAAAATTAGCAAGTAATTATTTGGTGTCGAACCAATGTAGACATGTCTTTAGTAAAATGGTATCTACACATATAGATCTGAAAGACATTTTTAATTAGACGATTTTCACGAAGCGAGCTCCTTTGTATGGAACCTTGTAGTTATATCACGAAAACTGTAATTCCACTGAGGTTTCAGTCTTTGACGTAAAAGGGACTAAAGACGATTAAAGCCACACAAGCGTCCAGGAAAAGGTATACTTGCACCATTTACATTTTTCAGAAAAAAGCGTGCCATGTTTAGGTACAAAACTGGGTTTCGACCCAGTTCAGTCTAAAGCTTTCAGTTTCTAAAGAGGTTCGGTTTCTTGGAGCAAATTTCTCTTGTCAACATCTTATTAATGAGCTTGCGTTTTTGCTCCTTTTACTTCATCAGGATGTGGTTCCACTGGTAAAAACCTTTATGTAACTAGCCAGACCTTGGCTGTGCAAAGAAGTGATAATAATTTTGGGGTACATCAACACCTAGTTTCTATTGTATCACTTCCACATACGCAAATGATCAGTTTTATGTTACTGCAGTAGATTTATTGAATCGTCACCAATATAGGGTCACTTGACACGCAAACCCAGAAAGGTTTTTGGGCAGTTTTGTTACGTGTGTCCCAAATGGGAGGACCTACCTCCCGTCTGGGTCTTCCATTGGCGTCCAAAATGAATAGTTTATGTTTACACGCCATTTTCGAGAGTTCTCGGAGTTGGGGTTGTGTTGTGTATGATGTATTGTGTTCACGTTGACTGTTGTGCGTGTTTCCAGACCTCAGGCCCAAAGGGCGCGGGCGACCGCAGCGCATCCTGCTGGGCGTGTGGCCCGACGAGCACATCCGCGGCGTCATCCGCGCCGTCGTCTTCCGCGACACTCACGCGCCTCACCCCACTCACCACATCAAGGAAGAAGTCCTCCCCGTATACCCGTCCATCACGGTCAGTATCTCGAATAGAATTAAGACTGCCATAATCGAATATTGAGTAAAATTGCCCTCTAATGACCCCCCTTCCTGCAATGCGAATATGCTTTTGCGAACTGCTATCGACTGACTTAATTGTAACTTCGAGGAACTCTGCTCGCGCCGCGCTCACTTTTAATATCTGTAACGCGGTATAATTTTGTTGCATAAATACAAATTGTGTCGAATGTCTATTCGTGTGGCGATTATTGTATGTGATGTTTGTATTGCGTGTTTCAGGACGGGATGACCGTGCAGAACGCGTACGGCAACGTCGCATGCGGCAACGGTCGCGAGGGCGGCGTGTCCCCGAACGCGGCGGCGGCGGCGGCCGTGGCGGCTGTGGCGCACGGGCTGCGGAGACAGATGTGCAATATGGTGGTGGCCGCGCAGAGGCCGCCCGACCACCCGCCGCATCTGGGCCTGCCGCCGCTGCCGCTGCAGTCGCCACGCCTGCCCTCGCCGCTGTCCGCCGGCCTGGAGTCCCCGCTGTGCTCTCCCCCGCCCCCCGGCCATGCCCTGGAGCCGCCGAAGCCGGCTGATCCGTTCCGCCCGTTCGCGTCCCCGCGGCCCGACAGCCGCTTCTCGGAGCGCGACGTGGTGACCGACACGAGCGACATGGGGCCGCCGAAGACCCCCGTGGCTAAGAACGGCAAGGACATGCCCGCCGGCACCCCGCCCCTGGTGGAGGCCCGCGCGGAGCACATGTGAAGCGAGGCCGCGGGCGCGTCCGTGGCGCCGGGCCTAGTTGCGCCCGCGCCGCCGCTGCCCGCCTACCCCTACTTCGTCCCGAGCCGGAACTCCGTCGGCTACTTCTAGGTGCCGCCGCGCACGCAGATGTATACGACCGTTAACATTCCAAGGCCACTGCACACGAAGGGACGCGGGAAGGGTCGACTGCATGGTGTTTAACATTTTTTTTAAATATTCAATTTTTAATTCAATTATGTATGTTACTATTATTTAACATGGACTCGCTGTGCAATAAAATGCTTTGTTGTTTAATTATGAATTTTGTATAATGAAAGAATATTTTAATTTAATTATTATTATTTGTATACATTATTGTTTATGCATGTGTTCCAGTGAAATATTTTAGTATATTTTGTTAATATTATATCAAGGTAGGTGACGCGGGTGCGCCCGCAGTATGTAGACTTTCAAACATTACTCTAAGCTTAACTAATTAAACGTTACATTTTAGAGCCATCTGTGAACGTAGGGAGATCAAAATTTTATATTTGGCCCGATTTCAAAAGACTGTCTGGTATACCAATTCATTATATTTCACAACATATTCATGTAAGACAGAATTATAAATTAGTGTGTAGTATTTAAATAGTTCCCGCATTGGGTCAGATCAGTCGATGTCACTTCTCTCTAGATATTGTGATGTGGTTGATGCTTGCCCTGCACGACCACTGTTCACCGTTCGTGCAGCGATTCACGTACATGTAGACATAGTGGTCGCCAAATGTAATATAGATTGTATCATTAGCCCGTAGTGATTGTTCCAAATGTTAGGTTAAATTAGATGTTCGGGCCCTCGACCTCAGCCTTCTCTGTCACTCTCCGTGTGCGCGCCATCTACCGGAATCCTACGTGAGTTACGCGTACTGATATCGAGTATTAGCAGCACCTGATAGCACTTTGTGTCTAGTTAACCCTATCCTTTCACGACTAAGCGTCGAAGAGAACATATATAAACAACATCCAATCATAGTGGGATGAATTTCAATTCAATTTCCACCCGTTTCAAGAAGGCCGGGGGTCCTTAATAGGTTTAGTAGCACTAAAATCGCCAGCGTTGAATGTTTGTCATTCGAAAGTCTGCTAATCTACCTACGCGTAGCTAGATTATACATTTCAATTTAGATTAGCTATGTAACTTTGTAGCAAGTGACTTTCCTGGCGGCCGCTGGCGTTGGTCTGTGTAACGGAACGAATCTCCAAGTGAGCTTTACCAAAGATATTTTTGATGGCACGACTTAAATACCTAAATACTGATACAGAAAACTGATCGGAAAAGATTCTGTATTATCTAAAATGTTGACTAAGATTAATATTTTTTTGTAGAGAACTTCGAGCTTAACTTTTTAATCCAATTGATTAATGACTGCACTTTTTAACAGTTCTCTTTTTAACGTTTCACTTTTTATTTCGAACTCAATGGACACAATGAAAATTGTAGTACATTTTCATTACCTATATATCGATTTATTGACAATATTGTTGTGACGAGTCGTGCCTATTGGTTAACGATATTGTTCGAGTCCGCCACGACTGGCGCCGGCGGCCTCAAGCCTCGGAACTCTCATTAAGGTATGTGTACAAATTTGTTTTATTGATACTTCCCTTTCGTTTCATAGTTTCGGCGGTAAAATTACTAGAATACGGTTCTTCTTGCCGCAGGGGTATTACCATTAGATATTGTTGGCATACTCGTTGGCGTATATATAGAGGAGGGCGCCTCGCCTCGCCTCTAGGCACGAGGCACGAGGCGCCCGGGTGCCACGTCGCATGCGCACGCTCGGGAAAATTTAAAATAAGTCTCCAAGTGGCCTTGATACTTCTCTATTATTTGGGATTTGGATTATTCGGTTCAAGTTTGGAATTAGTGTATAAAAAAGACCAAATTATTAAAAAAATACATTTGCAATTCTGTAACTAGTGTTGAAACTATTTGGCTATCCTTTTGGAAATAAAGTATAATCTAGGAAAATGGTAAAAATTAAATGAAAGTTATATAATGGCCTATACGTTTCGGATGAATTGCGTAATTTTGGTAAATGTTACTACGCATATTTTCTATTGTATAAGTCTAGGCTAATGTGTTCAAAAAGTAATTTAAAAATTAAAATTTTTGAAAAAAGTAGAAAGTGCCTTCCAAATTTTTGACCACAGTAAGTGTTGGGATGGGTGCGGCGATGTTTCGGCTAGCGGCGGGCGGCGGCGGCGACAGTGGGCACTGTCGCCGCCGCAGTCCGCACTGAACGTGCTTAACTATAAAAGTTAGTATAATAAAAATTCAAAATTATTATATAAAATTAAATACATATGACTATATATAGAAAAAAATATACATAAAATTATATATTCGGCCGGTGTGGTTATACCCTGTCAGGCAAGCGTTAGCTACTTTTCGGCGTCAAAATTGATTGTTCCGTTCCTCGCGACGTTCCATGCATTCTCGCGACGTTCCATGCAAACGCGCAACGTGCCATGAGTTAGAACCAACTGCGGTTCCGTTTTGTATCACATTGTCGATTTCGTAGTTATAATTAAACAATTAATTTATTGTATTGGAAAATACATTTTTCGGATTACATAATTAAGTACCTATTTTATTTTCGTGATAGAATATAAGTAAAGCTTCTTATAGAATTACTTTATCGATACACACGAGGCGGTTTTGGTTGGTATATAATTTTAATTGTAGACGTTAATTTATGATTTAAAATATAGTCACGAACTGGCAGGACTGGCTCTCCTGTTAAGCCGGCAGATATTTCTCAATTTTCTATTACTTTTTGTGATAAATGGAAATGGTTATAGATGTTTAATCGTAAAGAACAATATTATGTTTCGCAATGTTCTTTTCATAGTACCTATTTACTGTAACTATATATGCATTATTTATTTCGTTTAATTATGCCAGAATGGGCTCAAAGTATATACCTACTTACCTAATTGTATTTGATACCTACCCCATAGCGGATCGTCTGTCAAGCTACCAAAAATCTCGATTTAAAAAGTATTTATTGTTCTATGTATTTTATCGAATAACTGTTTAGTTTTTAAGTACATAGCAGTCGGTAGGTATCAATAAATGTAATTTTAAATAAGTAATTACCATCGCTTTGGGCTAACAATTTATTAATTGCATATCACACTGTGTTTTTGAATTTTCGTTACCCCTACGACTTTGACTCGATTTATTTTGTCGATTGTTTTATTTTTAAAAGATGCTGGCTGGTTTTGATGGCATCTCGAGTCTTTTGTTTTTCAATTTCGAATGCCGCAGGGGTAACCTAAACGTCAGTGGTCAATCATTAAATTGTGTTTAGTTTTCATGTAATATAAATATTCATGGATATTGTCGTTATATCAATTTATGTTACTGAATCAATTATATTGTTGTTAGGGTTATTTTTCAGTATGTGTTCCTGGCCGATCAGTGTTGTTGCATTATATGGCTGTATGTAGGCTGTATGCACAAATTACTACGATACTTTTAATGCAATCATCCAAGTCTGTTTAGTTTACGCTTGTGTATCGTATTCTTAAGTAGTGTTTGTGAATGCAGGCCAGATATTCATTTAAGTAAGCAAGCGTAATAGTGTTTAACGTTTTCACTGTCCGAAATGTTTGGCGGGGAAAGAACTGGATAAATGTCATCACGGCGACAACCATATTATTTTGTCCAACGTTTTCAGACTTATGTACCAAGTTTTATACGATTTTTTAAGTTAATTCGGTACGTTTGGTACCTATGTAGTTAGTTCAAGCAAACGGTTCACTTCGATTCGAAATCCAATCATGTATATTTGCAGAAACACTGCAATATTTTCGTATTTACAATATGAAGCATAAAATTGAGTTTTAAATAATTGAAATGGCCCTGAAGTCACCGTAAAAAATAGGTTTCTGTGACGTGTTTTATTTTACCGACTTTGATTGAGTAGAGTGCTAACGTTAATTAAAATTGGCTATTTTTGGACAGTGAACGCGTCAGTAATTTATTCATAGCATAATTTACATGGACTTAGTGGTACTTGTATGTTAAAATTCTTAAAGGATTTCTCATCACTACATCTATTCGGAAATGGGGAATCTATCCGTTCAGCCACATTTAGTTAATAAGTGCAAGCAATGCAATACTTGTAACAATTTCTGGTCGAAAAAACTAAAATGTTGCTGTGCATTGTAGCGGTCCACCGCTTTAGTTTGTGATTTATTATTTATTTTGTGTTTTCCACCAGTAATTTGTACATAATCGATTATGTTTTACGATAGAACTGTGGTTGCGCGAGTGAGAAGATGCAAGCGGAAATCTTTATTCTCTTATCGTGAGCGATTTTTTTAATTTGGAGCGGTAACAGAGTAGTAACTTACTATACGGCAAGTTGATTACTAAGTTCATGAAAATTACCATTTCAATATTTACCTACGTGGAGTACAATATCATCTAAATTGGTGTAATTCTTCATGTATCAGTCGCATGTAGGCAGTATCCGTAAACAACAGTTGTTTAGACGTCATTGTAGTATTCAAGTTCAGTAATATTTAATTTGGTTAATGTCACAGTGTACCATTTATCTGGATGAATATATACAAATAGATAATAATATAGTTTCATTTCGGATCCCTTGAAACCCTAAACCCTATCTTAGAGCATGCCCCGTTGCGACGACGCAGCACGTTGTTTACCATAGGTTTTAACATATACCGTATATTGACGTAATCGATCTTCATACAATTTCTACGTTGTTCCGTCGTGACGGAGCGCAATGGAGCAAGGCTCTCAATAGTCGTAAACATTGGCATGGCGTTGCAGCCGATCCGTATCCATCCATTGCTCGGTTTGAATGAGTGTTATGGCATCGATCAAGACAAAAATATGTGATTAGCTGCGATGTTGAGCTAAATTCCTTTTGCTATACCACTTTTATGGGTCCGGCCATGTCGTATGGATGTCTTTACAAAAATACAATAGCTATTTAAACAGACCTCTAAAGTGCTGGCTTGACGATGACAAGGATTTTATGCGTGCCAATAAATATAAGTGGAGAAGAAAATATAGGAAAGCAGATCTAGGGCTCCGATCCGACGCTTTCTGGCTGAGGAAGAACCAGATGAGAGAGAGAAATCTCACAATTATGCAATCTTACCTTACCTTGGCGTAGGTGTTTGAGCAGAGTGTAGCTTCACAAAGAGATAACTTGCCGTAGCTATAGAATATTAAAAAAAAACTTGCATAAATACATAGGTAAGTTAAAAAAAAAACAAGAAGCGAACGTCAACCAAAATCGAGGGTCCAAAAGAAAAACAAATAAAAATGAAAACAATTGAATTTATTAATAATAATACATTAAGCAAATTAAAGAGAATGTCTATAAATTGAAAATAAAAAATAACAAACAGAACGAGCGTATTCTAGCGTTGTTACCGCCCGTTTACACGACGAGTCTGAGACCAATCTCAAAACATGACACTCCCTTTTCGGCAGTCGTGTAGAACGAAGTCGACCGCTCTTTGTAGACTAATCACATCGCGTATCAGCCTGTCAACACTACAACATAACTACACTATTGCTTAATATTATTACCTACCTTAAAGCATCAACATTTTAACGGTTAAACAATGTCGCCGGTGGCAGAAAATCCTGATGCCCTGTATTACTTAGTTAATAAGGTTGGGGGTTAGTTATATTTGTCCCCGACTGTACCATGACTATACCTATAATGGCCGTTGTGTGACGCGACAGATAAGCAATTGCCTGTATCGAATATGCGATACGTGGACGGCCTAAAACTTTTCCAAAGTATATTCAAATTCATTAGATGTGATTGTTGAAAAAATTAATATAAATTATAATTACAAATATACATGCTTTGGTGATTTAACAATCTCTGATATTTCCCACGCCTATTTTCCGAGTGATCTCACACGACCATATGCTTAATGACGATTATTTATGATAAGTTCTAATCGGACGGAGTGGCAATGGTCTCGACTCGTGTAAATGGGCTTTGGGCTTTGATGAGTACTTTGTATTTTGTTCTTACGTCTGCTACAAGAAAAACGCGGTATATTTGAACCTGATTTATTTATCAGCCAAACTTTATCAGCCAAGCTTTCTATAACTAGGCCCCAGGGAGTACTGTTCACATAACTTATCATGGATTACCACAAATATAAATCTAAATAGGTACAGCAGATGGTGTATGGTTTTTCGTAGAATTTACCCGCTCGAGCACTAAAATACTGAAGTAAAATTAAAAAAAAAAAAGAAAAACATTGGACACTATCGAAAATGACTTGCATTATATTTTGGAATCAGCATGTAAAAAGGACCGTATTATACATTGCTCGATTTCTAAAAAATTGCATTGTATGCTCTGAGCATCCAAATGCTTGACCATAGTCTTAAAATAGTGCAGAAGAGCAACCTTTTATATACATGCCAACGGATATATTATACAAAATGGCACATCATAAAATCAGACCTATACATGAGTACGAAAATGCTGTATCTAAACAGATCTACATAATCAAGAAGCTTCGATTAAAAATGGAGTCCTCAAGTAATTAAAACACCACCGCATGATCATTTCAGAGTGAAGGTCCATATTTTTTTAACTTCTTGGCGACGTGCGTTTACATAAGTTATGTGATTAAAGCAAGTATCTATAATATGATGGGTAAATTGTTATTTCTTTCCCTTGGACCTGTAATTTAGGTCCAGTATATCCAAAATATATCAGAATGTTAACTGTCCACTAAAAATATAGGACAACATTCCGACATTTTCCTGTACCATTATGAACTTTTCAAGTAAACGGAACTTTTGAACAATGCACATATCATATTACAAGGTACATCGCCTCGCAACACTCCACAGGTGGGCGAATATCTGAATACATGGCCGTTACTACAATTGATTATGTACGGTTACACGGATTATACAGTATTGGCAAAACAAATGTTAATATATAATAACATTGGCTTGGAATATTTTGGAATAGCATAGCGCTGACCGACTTTTAACCAAAGTCGCGAGGTGAAATTTGTGTTAATTTAAATATTATATATTTAAATTAGAACGAAACGGTAATTAAGATTTTGATTTATGAGGAATAAAGTCTCACTAGATGAACCCGCTGAATTACTAGTTGCGATATCGGGGGTAAAACATTCTTCCTTTACTATATGAAACAATCGATTATTCTACTCATACATCGCACGACTTTGGTAGTTAGCCAATCTTATCGTTTACAAACTACATCGATTCTTTTTCGATACTATTCGAAACGTAAAATCACTCGGTGTTACTGGCGAGTAACAAATTTTGCTTTTTGTTCTTGGCGCCACTATTTTTATGATAGCAATATGTCAGAATCGATCCAGTTCGGCTTGATATGTAGGCGCGCATCCGACCCGTCATAGGCCAATCGATTGCAAGAAACAAAAACAAAACAGATATATTTACACAATGCAAAATCAAAACAGAAATTTACACGTATGATCGAAATTATAAGATTTGATAAAGTATATTCAGTATATTGTGTAAAAAATACGTCTTTTTTTTACACAATATACCGAAACTTTCGAAACGAAAAAAATCTTTTTTTTTCTATTTCGGAAGAAATAAATTTCACGTTGTTCAATGGTCCAAAAAATAAAAGAGTATAAAAAGTCCGCAATCAATTCGCCTCAATTCTCAAAACGAAACTAATACATATACACACTAAAACTAAATTAAACATAACTAATTGGAACATCTTAACAGAGATTTCTGAACGATTACGGGTCAAGGCATTTGCTAGTAATGGTGGTCGGTAGAGACTTATTACAATATTACACTATACCTATGCTTCAGTCTTTTTATTTATTTATTACAGCCATCAGTGAAGAGATGCGCGTACAAACGCTCTTCAATGACATTATACATATTTATATACACAACATATGTTCAAACATAGTATACCAATGTTGCCAGTCCGTTGCGATTGTATAAAAACATGATTTAAAAAGAAATGCGTTATTATAATCAATAACTTAATTACTACAATATAAAACAAGTAACCGATAGTTATATACAACAATCTGGCAACACTAACGTGACGATAGCCATAGACAAAGAGAAAAATAAAAAGAATTATGCGTAGTGCTACGCGCATAATTGTAAGGTTCTTAATTCGGTATTATTACGAGTTTGAAATGTATTACAATATAATTAGAGTTAAAATTACCTTAACTGACTTACATGAAGATAGGGACAATGCTGGCCGTTTACAAGAAATTGGACACGTTCAAAAGTTATTCTTAAGAAATTAAAAATTAAAGTTGGTACTCTTCAGTGTGGCAGGACATTCGACATCCTCACTCACTACACGTTTAATCGTATTTTCCCTTGCGTAGGCTTAGTGTATTATTACAAAAAGTTGAAGAATTTGAAAATAAAAAAATCAATCTGATCGCAACACCAATCAATTGGAATAAAATGAGAACTTAAAAAATGCCAAAACAAGTGAAAATTGAATTTTGCCACACAGAATCTGGGGTACCTAAATGATAAGGAACGTAAGATAATAATAATTGTTAAATTATAAGAATACAATTCCAAGAAAAAAATACATAATTCAATTATTAAATACATACAAATATTTAAATAGAACAATTAACTGAAATACTTTTTTATTTTTAGATTATATACATTTTTTTCCACTCTAAAGGATGGAAACTATTATTCAAATTGCCACAGAATTCTATTTTTTCTGTGAAACTATTACGGGTTTCAGTCAATCATTCTATCGGAAACATATTAATAAATAAATAAAAACGAAAAAATTACATATGCTAATTCAATTCAATTGAAAATATTCATATAATTTATACATATTGTAGTATAGTATATTATATTATCCTTATGTGATTACAATTCGAATATTATGTGGTCTTACTCTATGACGGATATATTGTTTTCATAATAACTAATTTATTAATTCAAGTTAAATATGTATGTTGATTAAAATTGTTACATATATAGAAATTTCCTGTAAGTAGGGAATTTAACAATATTTTAAGACAAATACAAGTGATTTCTTTTTTTTTATTAATTATTTTCAGAAGTTATTTTAATGAATGCTTTGTCAAGGTTATTACATATTATGTACATACGAATAAGATCCATATAATTATATTCATAGTATCATTGTATGGCTAAACGAAGTTTTATACGTAGGTAACATCATACTATTTACGCAGTTTAGAAATACCTAGTTTAGGAATTGTATATATAGAGGTTATCAAGGGGTTTTGACATTTACTTTAAAACATCTATATATTTTTGAAAAATCCAAAGCTCTGTACCCATTACATTCTGACAGGCGACCGTAGGGTCCCGTATTCATTCTGATAAATCCATGCGTTAAATAGTTTCAACTACTTGTAACGAAGTAGACACTATTTTAGTAACTATTAGATAATTATTAAACCACTAATAAAGTAAATTATATTATTATTGCGTATTACACCCAAAAATGTATCTTACTCTGGTAATCTTAATCTGAGCCATAATGTCTGAAACAATTTTTAAAAAAATAAAATTATTCACGTGTCATAAGTCCCATAAACACTGATATAACTGTTCACTTCTTCTCAAATGAAGTTCTCAATGAAAATAATAATAAATTGGCTGCAAATAAATAGATAATGAAAAAAAGAATAGAAATTTCAAATTAATGTCAATGGAATAAAAATGAATTACACATGATAATTACAATTAGTGAATAATAATAATAATAATAACAAAAAAATTATATTGAAAAATCGGAATAAAGTAACCGCACAAACATATTCGAAACAACACAAGTTGTCAAGGCACCTTAAAATTACACTTAACAGCTAAAAATCCAATTTTTATTTAATTCTTTGGGAAAACGGAGCATTCACTCGTTTAGACATTTGGCAATACGAGTGAGGCAGCCGTAGATTTCAACATAGATGTGTATACACTCCATCTATTACTATTACGACCTGATCGAGTTAGAGAATTCACATGGGAATTTACGACATAGCGACATACACTTTAGATTAAAATCAACTGCGATTAATTGTAGGTTCAAAATTGTCAAAATTTTAATCGAAGACGCGTTTGACATACAACTTTATAATTAAACTTAAAAATTAATTAAATCTCTTAAACGATTTTCAACCTACAATATTTTTTTCGCGCCAAAACGATTAAACACTAGTCGACAAACACCAATGTGAATGATCCCTAGGATGCTTCGAAAAAGTGTACTTTTGTATAGAGATTTTGGTTTATTGTCACGAAATATGGAATTTTGAAGTTTATTATTGGATCAATTTGAAATATAATTGCCGTGAAAATTACGGATGCAGACGACAAAAATTCTTCAGAGGACAACTATCGACAATAAAACAGCCAATAACTCCCCATCACTAGTAATTAATTTAATCAAAGAAATTTATACGTGGTATACTTCCGTGAAATTCACGAAGATTAGAGTGAACGAGAGAAAATATTGCGTAAATTCTGTTCATTCATTTGGATCAATAAAACTTAAGTTTTAAACAAAAATGTACACATTTTCGAAGTTACTTCGAAATTCTAATCACAACTCACCTCATAAAATATTTTCACGATTCACACTTCAAATTTGTCTATTTATTGCTTATTAAATATTTTTCTACTAATCTTGGTGGTGTTTCGCTCTTTTAATGCGAAAATTTATACTTTAATAACACTTTTACCACGAGGTCAACGTTTAAAACTTAACAGTATTTTATAAATAATGTACTGTAATTCAAAGTATAATAGTGCAAGTATAAGAATCGAGTTTGTGATTAGAAATCGGGTGGACGTCACCATTTCGATACCCACGCGTACGTCTCTAAAACGGTGGGCGTTTTTGTTTTCGCTACTGCTATATTAACCCTAATTCCAAAGACGATAGATACGCGAACGAATTCAATAACTACACCTAAAAACACACACACATGACGATAATTTACAATACGAGTCAAATAATTAAAATAATAAAATCATATTCAGATTCGAATTCAATTGATAAAATAGGATAATAGCAAACATAAAAAAAATGAATTCCAATGATTTTGGAAATTAATAATTATGCAACACCACTCGACTTTCTTGCCATAACGTTGCGTACGAAAACGGAGAGTAGACAGAAACACACGATGAAAACTAACATCAAGTCCCATAGACACCAGAGGGTGTCCGTGAGACGTTCGCGCGTCTTCCGCCTCTGGAAACTCTTATTCTAGCAGTGCCAAGGCGCGTAAAGATTCGCGAAACGGCGCAAGAGGCGCCGGTTTAGTCTATGCTATTCGTCACACTTCCTGCAAGCGCCTGGGACGTCGAAATCGAGGACCAGCAATTTAGTTTCCTCGGTGCCGTTGCGGGAGCCCACGGCGCAGATCAATTTAGTAGCGGAAGCGCGGATACGCCATACGACGCCACCGGAGCCACCAGAGCTTAGTTCCACGAGGTTCCGGATGAATTCGCCAGTGCGAAGGTCCCACAGTTTGACGGTACCGTCGTCGGAAGACGTTATCACGAAACGGTTGCTCGACTGCAGACAGGTCACAGCCGATTGGTGCTTGTTCGGCCCTGTTGACATTTACAGTGTGTCAAGTTTTTCACAGTCAATCACTCAGCGATGGCTTTCCTTTTCTATTAAAAACGTGCATCCCTTTCTTTAGAACCTAGATCGTTCTTGCGGCAGGTGTTAGTAGCTCGCCTTGTGAGACACAGAATCTCGACTAACTAATATAGAAAGAGTCCTGACTATAGTAAGAATATGTCGCGTGACTTTAGCTTCAGTCAGCTGTATAGATTTTAGAACATTTAAGGCCAGTTTCACATCTTACTAATAAAGTAATTGATAACCTATACATAACATATCAAACAAATAGCATTAAATTGTGTTTCACACGTGTTAGATAAAGCTAACTGGCCAATCACACCGGGGAGATTTATCTAGTTACACAATTTATCATAAAATGATTAAATCATTCACAATGAGTGTGTTGCTAACACTGATGTCAGATTCTATTTAAGTCACCTAAAGGCATCTGACATGACTTTTACGATAACCTATTGCCATCTAGCGGCGTTAGACCTTTGGTCAATCAAACGTCACACCTAGGAAACTTAAACTTAATTACTTGCACTATAGATGTACTTACCAGAAAGTGTATGGAGGCAATGTCCTGTAGTTATGTCCCAGACTTTGACAGTGGAGTCAGCGTTGCCAGACACCAGTATGTTGGAACGGAGCTCCATTCCCGATGTCAACGACTGATGGCCTGTGAGCATGTGTTTCAGGTGGCCAGTTTCCACGTCCCACACGCGAATCGAAGTGTCCAGGGAACCGCTCACCACGTGGATGCCGTCGAACTGAAAAAAAAAATTTGTATATATAGACAAACAGATTTTTTTCAATTTCTTACTTTATTACTATGATTTTATCATCTAATTTTAATTTATGGAATTTATTGTATGCATCTACATCTGCAATTATATTATTTTAGCTGACTTGGATAATTTTCAGAATATTTTGTCAATCAATTAATGGTAATATGTATAGTGAATAGGAACTCGATTTAGATTATTACTTATGGAATTTATGAGTGTATACATTTTTATATTTTACGGGGTAGATAAGGCAAGGACGTCTTAAGGATATGTTTAGCTTTGTAGTAGGTTTGTTGATGGGATACTTTTATAATAGTTATGTACAATATTAATTTGGCATAATGTTTTAGGTACATTTTTTTATTATATTTTTTATAAGCATAACAATTTTTAAACATGATATTTTAAAGTCCCAATATGTTCACGTATAAAGTAATATTTTTTTTTAACGTGTGGAAAGGCGCTTGTCTCGTCCATCCTTGCGTTATCGTTATAGGACATCCTTGCGTTCTCTCATGCATTGCTTTATACTGTTTCAAACGAACAGGTATTATGTTTACTATAGATATTTTAATATCAATAAAATGCAATGCGTATTAGCCTACATACTACGTTTTGTTGAGAATGCAAAGTCTAAGGTGGTCAAAAATAGGTGAAGCTATTTAACAAGTATGGAATTAAGTGATTCTTTATGTTTAATTGTTAAGTATGAACAACAAACTTATTTAAAAAATTATATCTGTAGTTTAAGATGTAAGAATGAAATTGTTAAGGGCGATTTAAAGCCATTGTGTCCATTTATTGATGACAGAGGTCTGTTGAGAGTAGGTGGCCGTTTAAAGAATGCTTCTATTCCATATTCTCAAAATACCCGGTTGTTTTGCCTAAGAATTCTCGCATAACAGATTTGATTATTCAAAGTGAACATTTAAAAAGTCTCCAAGCAGGACCCAGGTTACTTCGGTCAACAATAAATCAAAGATTTTAGATTGTACATGGCATCAGACAAATCAAAAAGGTACATAAGTGTTTGTTTTAAATTAAAGGCCAATGCTGCAAGGCAATTAATGAGTTCGTTGCCTCACGAGCGAATAAATGTATGTAGAGTATTCTAAAAAGTTGGGTTAGATTTTGCTGGCCCGATTATGATAAGGCAATCTTTTTTTTTTTTTTTTCTAGTGGAAAGACGCTCGTCCCGTCTATCCGGCCACGGGAAGCCGTCCGGCTGTGTAGGACTTTAACCCACTAAAACTACACGGTGTCAACGCCTACCGCATTTGTGCCGGGACCGTGTGCTAATCTCGCTCCACAGCCCCGGCGCGCGGCCTCGGCACGGCACGCTCACAGACCCTCTCCAACGAGAGGGGCGGAGCGGCCGACGGCCTCCTCTCTCCCGTTTGGGGAGGGCACGCTTGACACAGACGCGCCTTCTACCCTAGGGCCGTTGAGCCGAGCGACGGAAAATCCCGCTTCGGTCGCTCGACCGGCCTATTGTGGAGGCAGCAGGTATAGGCCGTAGGCCCGCCTTCTGCGCCCTGGGCGCCGGCGACGGATGGCGAGGTCGGTGGTGTCCTCGCGCTCTCTCTCCGCCGCCTCTTTGCAGAGCATGACGCACTCCGCAAAGGCCTGCAACGCTGTCCACGACGTCTCGCTGTCGGCCATCTGTCTCACGAGAGACCCTAAACCCAGACTGAGCAATCCTCATCAGCATACCCATAGTAAGTAAATTTCACGAGCATTTTAAACGCCGCCACGGGTTGTCATTAGTGTTTATTGAATTATACCATACACAATAATCGATTTTAATACCATATTTCATAAATAAGTAAAATATTAATATATTCATTTTATAAATATTTAACAAATTTTAATCATATTAAATAATAACTCAATAATAATATCAATAACATTTTAGTAAATTACGTACCCACTGCTTCACACTTAACTAAATATTATATCGATCAATAAAAATTAAAATCTTTAACTCTTACCTACACAATTTTTCATACTGATCTGAACTAAATGTAAGACATTTTATGTTTTAACAACGAATCAACTCATTCAATGCAAAATAAATAATTTCTATTCACAAATATGAAAAATAATAATTCTTTATTCAAAAATGTACGACACTAATCAAACACTACACGCCCCGTTCAAATAATCGCAAAATTCACCCTTACAATGATGGGAAACAGCTCACTCCATAACATCAAAACGAAAACTAACCACCTATTACAATAACAGTCAACGTAATTGTTCAAATCAAATCATTTATTCAAAAATTAGACCTTCACAGACACTTTTTCACGTCAAATTTTTGTGTTAAAAGTAAACTTCCATATAAAGTAAGTACATATAAACATACACTACTGTAACATAAAAAAATCATGTCAGATACCTTTTAACGACTTGAAACAAATCTAACATAATTATTAACAATCGCTCAAAAAAGAAACGATTCCAAAAGTTATTATTTTGTGGCTTCAATAGATATTCAATCCAAAATATGACGCAAAAACAATGCCTATGAAGGTTCAATTTCTGAATAAATCATTTGATTTTAATGATTTCAACTTTAAATCTTACACAAACACCAACCTGTAAGCTGTAGACCCTGTTCGTGTGCCCCGCGAGTGTGTGGAGACACTCGCCAGTGTCCGGATTCCATACCTTGACGAAATAATCGTACGCACCGGACACCACCACCTGCAATTCGATTACGTTCAAAGTTAAAACAGTGACATTTTTTAGACAAACTTGTATTGTTATCAAAGAGATTGAATGTAATAACGTGACAAAAAAAATGTCACGTCAGTTCAGTTGAGAGTTCCCTCATAGGGAGCCGTTCCTGCGTGTATCATCAGATCATGTTTATCATAATAGTGCACGCCGGGGCTTCGCTTCTGTTGGGATTTCGGGATAAAAAGTACCCTATGTGTTATTCCAGGTTATATTCTACTCGTATACCTAAATTTCATAACCATCCGTCCAGTAGATTTTGCCTGAGAGAATAACAAACAAACATACATACACACATCCTCACAAACTTTATTATAATGGCGAAACATTATATCTTCGTTGAATCAGCAACATATGTATGGAGAACTTCCAACTGGAGTAGTTTTCTGCCCCTTTTAGCTTCTCCACACTTAGTGCAAGCGAGGAAGCCATGTTGAACACCGACCAATACGGCCTGCCGGCGTATAGTTTCCACAAGAAAAATTTCGTGCAATCTCGGCGAAATATGCATGTTTTCCAATTTACGCTCTATTAGAAAATTAATGGGTAAAACATCGAATATTAGCGGGAAGTTGCTTACTCACCTTTCCATCGTACTGCACACATCGCACGGCTGCGAGATGTCCAATCAAAACGCGCACGCATCGTCCCTCGGACACGGACCACACGCGGAGTGTGGCGTCACGCGACCCGGACACCACCCTGCAACGATTAATTATAAAATAAATCCCTGTAGATACAGACAGATAGATTATACATTCTTCGTGCAATAAAGTGAGTTTACAAATGTCGTGTTTTTTGACTGTAATTTATTATTATAGTTTTTATAAAAAACAACGCATGAGCACATTGAACAGCAAAAATGTGACATTATTAACACTGTGTTCGAAAAAAATGTTGCTATTAACAATACTTGTTATTTTTTCTTAAACATACATTTATTCGACATTGTTACACACAATACATATTATACAAATAAAATATGAATGACAATGGTATGATGCAGCAAATCGAAAAGGACCTTTTTGTGCTTAATTAGTATATTTGTCATCAAAATATTCCTATGCAAATGGTCAAGTATAATTTATTCAACAATTCAACGTAAGACTAAACTTAAAATAAATGACAAAATTATTGGGTAATATGTACATAAGATATCGGGTTTAACTTTGTCTTATATAAAGATGGTGATATCAGTATTTAATGATGGATTGTGATTATGAAGTATTTCCCTTGATTGACTTTTATGGACACATAGCCTTAATAGCTGATAGGCAACAATAACATTCCCAAAGAGGGTTGACGTCAGACGGGCTGGTGGTAAAATCAAAGCCTTTATTTATATATAAAAAATGGTAAGCCCTTCTGGCATAATAGGGACCAACACTGTTTGAATGAGTTTCTTTCGGCATTTCTTCTCAGCAGTGGTCGTTCCGAAATGCTAGTAGTTTGTAGCTTTGGTAAACATCATTTAATTTAGATTATGACGTGAAAAAGTGCCTGTGAAGGCCTAATTTCTGAATAAATGATTTGATTTGATTTGACTTCAATGGTTATTCTTTACGTGATTCTTGGGACACTTAAGATGGTAGATAGAATAGTATGGGATTTTGTTTTTTTTTTTCCTGACAGACACTTTTTCCTGACTGAATTTATTCACATACATAAAAAATACATTCGCTTGAGGATTTAGATGGCTATTATTTAGCTATTTATTATCCATTAAAGATTAAAAATAACACACACATTCACAAATAAAAAATTCGCAAATGAAACAACAAAATACATTTTCCCTCAGTTCCTTCCGCCGCCATAGAGCGTTGGAGACCGGGATCCGCTTTCCTACTTTTCCCTTCCATTTTGGATAATGTTCAGTGTTTTTAATTATCAGACCATTGGCACGCATATGATCCTTGACAACATCAAACCAGCAAAGCACGACATATTACATTACTTTCATAGAATTTCGTCAGAGCATATAAATTGTATTTGCTTCCCATATTAAACTAAAGTTAAAACGATAAATTATTATAATGCCTGTGATCTGCCAATGATTCTGACAATATTTTGCAGTAAATGTTATCGCCGTGATACAAGAAATGACGTGTTTGTCATTTTATCGCTCAGCTCAGCTTGTAATAATTTAGCATTCCATAAGTCCAAAAGTGGACTAAAATCTCTAACAGAAATATCCATTCTGTCAGATATCCTTACATATTATAAAAAAATGTCCTCTGCCGCGTCTGTTTGTATGTTCGCGATAAACTCAAAAACTACTGCACGGATTTTCATGCGGTTTTCACCAATAGATAATGTGATTCCTGAGGAAGGTTTAGGTGTATCATTTATTATGTTTTACCCGAGCGAAGTCGGGACGGTGTGCTAGTTCGTTATAATTTTCAGGTTAGTAGATTACGGACAAAATATTGCATACTAATTACACTTTTATTCATTTTAATGAATTATATTAACAAGAAATTTAATGTACAAAATTTTAAAAAAAAACTTTACTAGAAAAATATCGCGAAGCAAAAAGTGCATAGCATAACCAAATTCAATAATCATATATATAGAATTCGCAAACTTGGTAATAATCTTATACTCAATGGCACGACTAGGGTAGATAAATCCAGACATAAATAAACTTCAATCGAACCTAGACGACGTGTAAGCATGATCACAACTTTGTGTAAGCTATAAATAAATAACATAAGGATACGAATTAACGAAAACATAGCGACGAATTTAAAATACATTTTTTTAAAAATAAACTAATATATAAAAAAATATTAACCTGTCCTGATGTAGATGCATACAGCGCACCGTTGACGTGTGTCCAGCCAACACTTTCAGACATTGCCCCGACTTGGCGTTCCACACGCGGAGGGTCCTGTCTGTGGAACCACTGATCACCAGGTCCCCCACCATCTGTGAGGACCACACGCCGCCGGAGTGACCCACGAGGGTTCGCAGACACTGTAAATTAAATGAAAGATTTTATTTTAGACTCCATTTTGGGGTTACAACTACTAGCTGCGCCCCGGGACTTCGCTCCCGTGGGAATTTCGGGATAAAAAGTACCCTATGTTTTATTTCAGGTTATATTCTACTAGTGTACGAAATTTCATAACCATCGGTCCAGTAGATTTTGCGTGAAAGAGTAACAAACGGATGAATGTTTGTCATAAACTTTTGTATTTATAATATTAGTAAGAAGTAGGATGTTAGTTACGTTAAAATTTTTATGATACAAATTGTTAGTTCACAAAGACTTACGTGAACTAAACTTAGTTTTAAATACATTTTTGAAGTCAATAAGTGATGTGTATTTTTCTAAGTCAAATAAAGAATAACGAATTTAGAAACGGATCCTAAACTCCGACGCTTTATGACTGAGAAGAAACCTGTGGGTACCACACATTCCTCTAAAATTAAAGGTCCATTTTCCTCAACGATTCCATAATCAAAGAAATTTGATACTTTTTCTTCTCCACTTTGCATGTAGCTTGTCAACTACTGGCACCAGTCTGTCGACTATTGGCACACATATCATCCTTGACGACAAGCCAGCTTTTGAATATCCCTTTCTTCCTGGACCAGGCTGAAGCGGCATAGCCATACATTTGATTCGAACACAATATATTGATTTACTTTAATCTAACCTAATAAATTACCCACCTTGCCAGTAACAGCCGACCACACTTTGAGCGTAGTATCATCACTGCCACTCAGGATCCTGTTGCCGTAGAACTGTAGACAGGTGATCACGTGGTCATCATGTCCTCTCATCATCATGGGGCTGTTGACCGACGAATGCAGCCAGTTGTTTTCAATCAGGTACTGTCTCATGTAAGCCGCTTTCCATGGTGAGGCGCAGCGGGGCAAAGATCTTGGCATCTTCTTGAGGGTCGTGATGCCGATTCGGCGGCACTGCTCCTTCCATAGCAGGTTGTCGTCAGCCAAGAATCTGCGAAGATTTATTTGAAGCCTTTGTTATATCATTCCGCATAAGTACGCGTAATTGCATTGTCTGTCAACGAGGGCTTTGTACCCTGTTGGATGGCATGGTATTGTAATGGAAAAAATATTTGGTTCCTTTTCTTCACATTATTGAAAAACTGTAGCATTATCAGGGCTAGTTCTTTGGGCAGCAGAGATAAATATAAATAAATATATATAAGGACAAATCACACAGATTGAGTTAGCCCCAATGTAAGTTCGAGACTTGTGTTATGGGATACTAACTCAGCGATACTATATTTTATAACAAATACGTTTATAGATAATACAATCAGAAAAAGATCATTTTTCATCATGACCCGACCTGTGATCGAATCCGGGACCTCTAGGTTCAGAGGCAAGCACTTTACCACTGCGCCACCGAGGTAGTCGAGAGCATATAAAGCATCTTGGGAGGAGTGGCTTCCGTATTGCTTTCCGGAGTGTAACCTAAACCATACCTCCAATATTGGCAAGTCTGCGCAGCTCTGAGTAGGTCCTTCGGCTGCAGATAACCCAGCACGGTCAGAGCTAGTTCCTTGGGCAGCAGTGATATGAAGTCTCTTTGGAAGAGTGGTTCTATGGCCTTCATCATGTAGCGGACGTGGCTGCTGGCGCAGCGGCTGATCAGGGCGTCGATAGCTTGGAACTTCTCGTTGTTGGTCCAAGATTGGAATCTGGTGGAAGAAAATAAATTATAAAACTATAACATAGAGCAGTTTCTTTTTCCAATGAACCCTTATTCATATCACCAAGTGTCAATGCTCTTCTTCTTCATAGCCGTATTCCTCATGGCTGAGGGTCGTGGTCATTACGTGGATAATAATAGGTCGTGGTCATTACGTGATACACACAACAACTCTCTTGGCATTATTAATGGAGTGGTTTGCCATTGCCTTCTCCATTTCACACACAAGTTAACAATCAACCAGTGTGCAGGTTTCCTCACGATGTTTTCCTTCACCGGAAGCAAGTGGTAGTCGATGATAACTACTATACATGAGTCAGATTGGTATACAAACTCATGCTCTTACAGAAGAACAAACTTGGAGGGCACATAAAAAAGGTGCTATTTTGAAAATAACTTTTCTCGCGTCGATTTTGGTGGGTCGACTGAATGAAGTCTTCAAATGGTCCTTCATTTACTCACTTGTTAAGCCACTGCTTCATTTCAGGCGGGCCCTGGACGCTGGGGCCGCTGATCCCGGACATGTTCGACCAGCCATCCTGGGAGCTAGAAGAGGATGGTCCTTCGGGACAGAATTTCTTAGCGCTCTGCGGTGGCGGTGGCTCGTAACGTCTCTTTCTCTGTAATAACAAAGATATAATATTCAATGAGGACTCCTTCTTATGTCCTAATCCTCATGGCTGAGGATCGTGGTCACTAAGTGGAAAAATATACACACAAAGATTTTCTTGGCAACATTTATGGAGTGGTTTGTATGAGTGAATCGATCAAGGTCATTGAAAACGCTGATGTGGAGTAAGCTTTAAACATTTTTTAATATCCACCATAGTGTGAATGTCCTGTTAGAATAGACATTTCATAGTTTCCTGTAGATGTCGTAAGAGGCGACTAAAGGTCAAGGATTAAGGGACACAGAACTCTTATAATCACACTGATATGACAAATAGCTGTTAATTCTCGCCTTGTCAATTTAAAGGATGTAACTTCATGTTGTCGACTTGGAGCGGTAGAAGCGTGCTATGATCTATCTGTACTATTACTATAAAGAGGTAAGCATTTGTGAGTTTGTATGTTTGAGGCGAATAATCTCAGAAACTACCAAACAAATTTCCAACATTCTTTCACAATTAGAAAGGTACAATAACCAAGATTGCTTTAGGATATACTTAATCTCAAATATCCCATGTGAGCGAAGCCCCGGGCAACATCTAGTACATAATACAACTGTTATAATTTCTATACATACACTTGTTATAACATACATGACATTCCATTTGCACTCTCATTCTTCTTCCACAGCCCATTAAGCGTTCGTTCTCCTTTTCTTCTCCATTGCGCACTTCCAAGCACTTCTATACGCGTCAATATTTCTAATTCAGTGTTGCGGGCCATGCTAAATCTAAACAATGCGTTTTTCATCTATACTATTATTATAATGAGGTAAACGTTGGTGAGTTTGTATGTTTGAGGCGGGTAATCTTCGAAAGTACCGAACCGATTTCAAAAATTCTTTCACCATTAGAAAGGTACATTCACCAAGATTGTTATAGGCTATATTTTATCTCAAAATCACCACGGGGGGCGAAGCCCCGGGCAACATTTAGTCAGTTAATATTTACTTCGTACGACCAACGGTCCGGTGTGACGTCGTAGATTGAAAATTAAAGACATCCGTGAATAAATTGAATATTTCCCTATTAACACTTTCATTCACGCAGCTCAAAATAGACGGAATAATATGACGGCTCAACAAGGACATGGATACACAGACGTTGATATCATATAATGAAGCGTCAGGTACTCAAAATGATAGACGTTTTTGAAAAGAATTAATAGAAATAAATTAAAAGGAAAAACTTAAAAAAACAACGCTTTTATTTAAATGCTCCAAAACGAAGAAAATAAAAATTTAACTATCAACTTATAACCTCATTATACACAATTTATATGACCATAAAAGCTTGTCTCGAGGTTTACTTGTGGAAATAAATTAGTACCTATTTAATTGAGTTAAATACTTATAGGTACTTACGCAAACCTCGCGACGAAGCTTATAGTGTATTGTCATCTAAACTAAACGTGTATACAAAATTTCTGAAGATATCAGCTTCAAAATTGAGTAGCAAGATCCCATCCGAACATACATACATACTACATATATTGCAAGTTAAATTATAGTTTTTAATTAAAATTGACACATTTATCAAATGTTATGACCAATTTCCTGAGGAAGGTCCGCGCGATGCCACGGCATATAGTTAGTGTTTAGATAATCCCTTAGATTGAAGCCAGACATGTGATCGAATAACAACCAAGAAAACCCACAAGCAACATTGCGCACATAATCATTAACTTGTAGTAATACGAATATATAGATGTATCACGTGACTATCTTGTTCTATCGTTATAATGGAGAGGTTTTTTAAGTCATTTTCGTGAAAATATTAGTTTTTGAAATTCAGCGAAATTCCACTTTTTCATTAGCCTCATAACTCAACACTAGATTTTCAGTTTGCAGTTAATTTTGACGTTAACTTGTGTGCAGAAAAAAGCAAAGTATCGCCATCTTCGTCTAAGTTAACGACAGCGGATAAAGTTAAAATTCACCCTATGTACGCTTAACGCATTCAAATTCACCCCTATTACCGCCGCATAAAGATCCAAGCGGGGTAAAAAGTTTCTTCAGTTACATAATAGTACCATAACGCTATAAACTATATGCTCTATTCAAAGTATAGAAACGAAGACAGTCGTCTCTATGGCAATAAATCTTACGTGCGCAGCGCGGGAATCGAACCCCACAACAGCTGTGCGCATAAAAAATAAGCTCATCGGACGCATTACCACATGGTTGAGCACTTTCATACCTTCGAGGCTATAACTGCACATTACGCCCATTGTATGAGAGCTGTTATTTACCGCAATGTAAAACGAGAAATGTACGTCGAATCCCCCAAAGATTGATCAACGTATTGTGTATTTGTCATGTGTCGACGACATGTGTATGCTTGGCCCAACTAATACATTTAAGTACCTATAGATCTGATATGACACAATGTGCATACCATTTAGTCTATGAGGAAAACGTGATTCAAAATTAAGATATATATCGGTATATGAATTTACTCCTAACAAATATTATAAATGCGAAAGGAAGTTTGTTTGTTACCACTTCATGCTTTATCTACTCAACCAATCTACTTGAAATTTTGCATATGTATAAGCAGGGTACTTTTCATCCTGGAAAAACTCACAAATAAAAACTATATTCGTGTTTCGAATATTAGTTAGGAAATAATGGTGCTGACCCCCGCCGCGCCGAGTCGTACCTGGAGCAACGAATTTCGCCAGCGAGGGAATGCCGCCAGCGTTATGGGCACATTTGCACCAGGTGCGCGTCACGGGGCGGTCTTTTTGATTAAGTTCCCAATAAGAAGAGATTTGTATTAAAATATAATAAACCCTATTTTTACAAATATTGTGGCATTGATCATAAATATTTACCAACAAAATACATAATTATTTGGATAATTTACGGTATTCAGCAAATAAATTTGTAACATGTCAGGGTGCGTCAGGTTTGGAAATAAGGATAGAATTTTAGGATAATATAAACCAGCTAATGTCAAAATATTACCATTATAATATACAGTTTTATGGAATAGCTTTTAGTAGCTAACACTTGCGCAGGAAGAGTTTCTTTTTTTTAATTTTTAGGCATTGCACGTGACCTAATTTTAGTTCATTGACAACAGAATTTGATATTCATGCGTAATAAAACCACTCGTTCCAGCAAAGGTATCGATTTCAGTCAAGATTGAATTTCATGAGATCTTATAATTGATACTTGTGTCATTAACATTATATTAGTAAAAAATTGAATTTCTTTTCTCCCTTTTGATATATTTTACATTCACAATATACTATTAGAGTAAAAACACACTATACCTACTTACTTTAATCTTTACTATTATTATAAAGAGGTAAGCGTTTGTGAGTTTGTATCTATGTTTGAGGCGGGTAATCACTTAAACTACCAAACCGATTTCAAAAATTATTTCACCATTAGAAAGGTACATTATCCAATAATATTTTATCTCAAAATTCCCACGGGAGCAATATCTAGTATACTATACTATTATTATAAAGAGGTAAGTGTTTGCAAGTTTTTATGTTTGAGGCGGGTAATCTTCGAAACTACCGAACCGATTTCAAAAATTATTTACTAATTATTGGTAAAGTTTCTTTACTTTATGACAAGATTTCTTCCTTCTTATCAAGTGTGTCATTGCTAATACTGTTCTGCCCTCATCACTGGGTGTTCCCGGTATAGGGTCTCGACAGCTGAGAGGAAACTACAGTATTCCCAAAGAGGATTGACGTACGACAGGCGGCCGGTCGTAAACCCGCAGGAACAACAAATGTTGGGTACTTTTTAAGGCATTACAAAAAAATTATGAAAATCTAAAATGAAAAAAAAAATTACATACCCATAGTCTTTCTGGTTCCGGTTCTGGTTCATCGTCTTCATCATCCTGCAAAAGATAGACTATATTAAAAGACATGTACTAGCTGTTGCTGTTAGTGCTTTGACACATGATAGGCAACAAGCACATTGCCAATGAGGGCTAACGTCAGGCGGCCTATCGTAAAATTACTGTTCAGAATTTATATGCTTAACGCGGATCCTGGGCGTCGTGGCGTCAAGGCCACCGATAAAACCAGGAACACGCGAGGATAAGAGAGAGTGAGACAGTACTAGTTTATATTACTTACAACAATAAGTTTAACACAATCCCTAAGGAAACAAGCGAACTTGAGACTTCACACCAGCTCCACACCGTCGCCGAACTCAAGACACATGCCGAGGGTAATGCGTGAACATTGCTATGCGTGAACATTGCTTAGTTAGTATGAGTACTTTTATTTACCACAATGAAAAATCAGCTGTGTATATTGTTAAAGAAAAGCGGAACGACCTGGCACAGGCATTTTTGATAGCTTAAAAGGAGACTCCAAAATCTAGTTATAAGATCATAGCTGTAAAAGTAAATATTTTTGTTTTTTTTTTTTATACCGAATTCGCCAAAGTTTGGCGAACTGTTCGACGACAGTGTGGAGCCGGCATCGCATCTTCAATCAAGTAATCAAAACCGACGATATACAAGCGTACGTGACATTCTAAGAATTTACTTTTGTCAGGTATTCTCGGAACAAAACATTGCTTGTAGCGCTGGCTCCGCCGCAGATCGACTTTTCTTAAAATATATTTTGGAAAAATAGCAAAAAAAAAAGCAAAAAGTCCTTGTTTTCTCAATAGATATCTAATACAACAGACTTCATAGTATCATGAAAAAAGAAATTAATTACTAACTAATTTGAGGAAGTTCCTTTAAAAATTCTGTTAATTTACCGATAAGTTGCCAAAGATACGTTTTGTAATAATTAAATTGTGCGCAAAATGACGTTTTGCGATAGTGACGTCAAGCGAAAGTGATTTAATTATTAAAGACATATCGTGCTACTTCAAGACGTTACAGCGCTATCTCATTGCTTCACCCAGCAGAATTATCTGCATATTTGCAGTTTCACAATCACTAATGACTTAGCAGTTCACGTGTAAAAATGTTGCACAGATTCAATATTCGAATTGAACCATATGGAACTTTAAGTAAATAAATCAGTTGACTGTGATATTAATTAGATGTAGTTAAGTATTTTAATTTTGATTTTATTTATTATTTACTCTACTTAGCGGTGTTACCCACGTAATTGTTTAAAATTATACTTACGTTTTATGTACACTAGCGCCGTCTACTTTATAAAGCGCCATTGACTATCAGATCTTTTGACCAAATATAGGTACTACGGGAAATGCATACTTTCGGGAATTAAAAGTAAAAGTATGTGTCAATCCAAAGTATCAGCTACCTCAATACCGAATTTAATAAAAATTGGCCCAGCCGTTTCAGCTTGAAGAAGTAACAGACATACAAACTTTCGCCTTTATAATATTAGTGGGATTAACTCACCTCGTGTGACGAGAGGCAGGTGCACCAAACTTCCTCATTGCCGTCGTCATCGGAATCATCCTCAGGATCGTAATATAACATGTATGCCTGTAAAAGACAATTGGTCATTCTCGTATATAGGACCGCATGTGGTCTACCTGATGGTAAGTGGTCACCGCTACCTATGGACGCCTGCATCACTGGGGTTGTCACAGGCGAGTTGCCTACTTTGCGGCCTAGGATCCTTTGCTACAATACCCTGCAATTACTTGCAATGCAACACTACCTCTCTTATTCTTCAGTCTGGAAGAATACAGGCATTGATTGTTTAGCGGCTGAAACAGATGAGAGTGAGGTACCAGGTTAGACTACTGTGGTACTACAGTGGTCTAATGTGGACATGTGGTGTACATGTCATGTAAGATGCCTAAAGTGATTTGAATGATATATGGCATTATGTGTTACCAAATAAAGAAGAACAGCTTTATGTGGGAGTGATTTTTACACTAGCTGATAAATCACAAACTAGAATGCAGGTTTCCTCACGATGTTTTCCTTCACCTGTTGCAAGTGTTCTATGAAAACTACCGTATACAAACTCATGTGACAAGAGTAGGATACGAATGAACCTTTTGGTACAGACATCTTAAGCACCGGTGGTAGAGGACACTGGAGACCGAAACAGTTCCAGAAAAAGAAAACTGGCACTAAGCTAAAAGGCAACACTCAACTAATACATAATGTAAATAGACAGCCATATCGCTGGTGCAATCTCTTCCACGCTCCTTAAAAAGGGCTAAAAATAGTCAAAAAATAGCGATGAACTAAACATGAAAGGAAATTCTTAATTCAAAAAAGATTTTCAAGGTCATCTACACAATGGAGAAGAATATTGTTCTGTAATATTGATTATCTATAGTCTAGAAAACATACTAAGTGTGCAATTTCGAGCAATAGGGATAATGAAAGCTCAATGCAAATGGCTGCACGAAAGCAAACCACTCATTGCCATGGTGCACTGGTCAACAGGAATTTGGCATGTTTTAGCATTGTCATTGTCAATTTCATAAATGCTTCTCATGTTCAATCTTATTCTAGTCCTGTGGAGCGACGTTATACAGTAATTTATCACAATTTTTCTATTTATCAGACGCACTTTTGAGTCAAAGTGAACGCTAATTTAGTGCAATAAAGTAACATAAATACATTTTAGATCATTATTTCAGAAACTAACAAACATGAAACTAAATCACCAGAGGTAGACCTCTGAACAAAGTTCTTCTGCATGGGTACTTCACTCTCTTGATAACCCCAAACAACAGTGGTTGCATTATTGTGTCCCAGTTTAAAGACTGTGAGAGGCAGTGTGATTACAGAGTAGCAAATGATCGTGTTACAATCCTGGTGTTACAGGCGTCCGTGGTCTGTGGTGAGCACTTACCATCAGGTGGACCACATGCTTGTTTGGTACTATAAAAAAACTGAACTTACAGATTTGGAGCTGGCTGCCTCGTTTTTGCTGCTGTCATCCAATCCTAATAGTTTCTCAGCATTGGACGTAGATGGCACAGTGAAGTCCTTAGTGCTGTCCGAGCCGGAACTCCCAATGCTGGAGGCATTCGAGCTCGTCCTCCCCGAAGGACCTCCCCTCCCCTCGTCACAGCCTCCCCCTTCATTCTCATCCTGGTCGGCCTTATACATCTTCCCCTTGGGGAAGTCTTTTTTCTCTTCGGGATTACTATTCAACAGTTTCTGCATAAAATCCTCTTTCTTCTCCTCATATGGCTTTCTCGAGTGAATCATATTTTTAATTGTAGTATTGCTATCACAAAAGGATTTGCTGCATCCAGGAAGACTGTAGTCGCTGGCTAGGTGTGATATTGTTTCGGAACTAGAAGCTAGACTTGAATTAGCACTGGATAACATGGAGTAATGTGGGTTGGCAGTGATCTTAGAGTCTACGAACATTCCGGTACATTGCTTGATTATTCTGTTCTCTTCTTCGAAATCTGCTCTCTCGAGGTCGTCTATTTGATCTCTACTGTCTTGAGTGCTAGACTCCTTATCTATGGTGCTTTCTTCGCTATCAGTCTTATCCTCTGAATTGCTTGCGTGGGGGACGTCACTAGTCCCCTCATATATGTCACACCGGGCATGTGAACATGATGGATCCATTCTAAGGTGTTATGTGATCTGTGAATGGAGGTACATTTTGTGAAAAACGAATGAACTCTCAAGTTGAAATGGACATTATCTTATTACAACTATTTTAATATAAAGCAAAAAAAAAATCCAATATCCACTTTTTATTTTAAAATATTATTTATATTTTAAAATAAAAATACAGCCAGTTAATAGATATAGAAGTATGGATGACTAAATTATGCTAATATTTATATATGTATAGTGAGTAGGAAAGTAATTCCTCTAAAGGGCTAATCAACTCGAGGTTAGATGTAAAATAATATTATATGTATGGAATAAGCACTTACACTTTTATGATTTGAGTTTATTGCGGCATTAGCAGGTTATCTGAGACAATAATATCATTTAATTATAATTAAATAATTAACAGAATTGATATAGGTGAAAGACATAAAGTGCCCAAAATTACTTATGCATAATTTTTGACATAAGCATACACAAGGATATCTCTTTTGTATCCAACAAGTGACCAAAATATCAATCCTCTCAGTCTACCATCGAGTTTCCTTGGTGACAGCCAATCGCACACACCTAAACTATATGAATAATTTCGAAACTAAGCACTGAAAACAACAACCACACAAATCTGTGATTCAATGTGGTACTTCCTAAACTTTGATGATCATTTGAACATACCATGTATGCAATACATACCATATATGCAATGCAAAATAAAATAATATTGGTAAACAATCTTGGCCGATTACAATTGATCATATATATATATATATATATATATATATATATATATATATATATATATATATATATATATATATATATATATATATATATATTAGGACAAATCATACCAGATTACATAAATCAAATGAAACTTTGTAAACTCCTAGAACACTTGGATTGAGCTCCAAAAAGTAAGCAGCGGTGCAGACTCCACAGACAGAAAGAGTATAACCAAGATGCCTAATTGCAGAAAATAGTCCTCTAGTGAAGTAGGTTCCCATTCATCCGTCCAGGTTCCATTGCTAAACAACTTACACCTCTACATTACACAACATATCCCCTCACTCAAAGCCAAAGCTGAATGCTTGATGATAGTACACCAAAAAATACTTATAAAGTAAGCCCACCCAGAAAATGCGTGGGGCATGGCTAAAAAATTTTTCATAAATTTGTTTTATTAATGGCAGTGTTACATTATCGTAATTCATGAAATTAGGCTAAGGCTTATATACCTGTAATGGCACTCACATACATAATGTATAGGATATGAATGGATTCTTCATACAATTCATGTAAATAATTCATTAAATGGATTCTTATTAAAATTTATTTTACATGAAAAATTCATAAAGGCACAATACGAGAATCTAGACAGCATAAGTGGTTGATCTATAATACAAACTAAATACTATCACTCTGTGGATCATTGAAATAGATAAAAAAATCTTAGTATACCTATGTTATTATTATATACTTCATATGTTCAATTCAATGTATTTACATCTGATTAAAAAAACTTGATTTAGTATTTTTCACTACACATACACTTTTATAACCTCAAAATGCTTACCAGATCAAACTCAAAGGGAAACTCCTTCAAAATGTACATTGTATAACCTAAAATAGTTTAGGTACCTATAGCACTAGGTACAGGAAGGGGCGACTTGTTGCAATTATTGATTAAATCCCGGGCAAAACGCACACATGCACCAAGAGCTGAGATGCACTATACAAGTACATTGCACACCACTAACACTGCTAAACAGAATTGATTCCTATTTCACTTCACACAGATATAGCCAATGTCATATCCAAGGCCAATGCAATCATATGTTTCAGACTTCCGTTTATGAACAAAACTACGCAAGTTAAAGTTAAACAATTTCACATCACAAAGTAGAAGTTGATGACATGATCAACAATTATTTCTAGCAGGAAGTTTAATCACATGTTCGTTTTCAATCTATGTTAAAAAAAAAACAACCATGACAAAGGACCCGCGAGCGTGAGAATATTTTTTGTAGAAGCGGCGCAAGGATTCACATGCATTCCTTCTTACAAAAAAAAAGCACAGACAATTTCTCACAATTTATGGCGAAATTTGCCTGACCTTTGCAAAATTGCAACGCAGCTTGACGAATAGGACAATCCAGTACATGACCTATATTAACTAGGACTAGCTCGATGCGCAGAAACGCATTTTGAGCTGAATAGCTATGCCTGGGATCTTAAAGGATAGGTTGAAAACACAAAAAGTGGGATGAGTGAGAGCCTAATTGCGTACACTTCATCTGCGACTACGATGTCGAATTTTGAATAGCTTACCTTGGTTTGTGCTCGTTTGTTGTTAATATCATTGGTTTCACTTAATTTACTAATTATTGTAACATAATTAAAATTGGACGTCAAATAAAAAAAATAATATGCAATGTGCAACAAACTCCAACATTGACTTGACTGACTTCCAACCTCGTCGGCCATCAACAATGCTGCCAACTGAATAGACAGATCAAACCAATGACATACGTTTAAAAAAAATCAACCATAGACTATCTGTAGCTAACTTCAGATCAATTATATTTGTCTCTATGGATGTTGATCCACTTCCGGGCGTGGCATGCCGCGTATACCATGCGCTAAATGGCCATTTGTATATATCATGAAATAATCTTAATAACAATAGGTACTTTCTATATCTTTTGAAACCCTTGGATAAAATTGTACATAAACAGTTTATTCGGGTACACCCGAATAAAAAAAACGAACGTAGGTATAATTCCCTAAGACATTCATGGGATCTAACCACCACCACGGAATAAAACGATCATGATTACCTATGATTAAATATTGTAGGTACATATAGTAGGTACTTCTGTAAATTGACATTTACTTTATTTTTGAACAAAAATTACATAGTACATTCAATACATGATTATTTACTGATTAACTTGTATATTTATTTTACCATTGTGATAGTAAATCGAAATCAGTTAGTCTTTGCATAACGAAACCGCGTTTTTTTGTTTTCTTTTTTTCTGTTTCCTTTTCTTCTTTTCCTGCTTGTTCCGCTTTTTTTGCTTTTTTCGTTTTTTTTGCATCGCCGTCCTTCATTTTCTCGATTTCACATTCCATATCGAAGGGACATTGGTCAGCTGGATAGATGGGCATCATTATAACAGGTACGTAATTAGATGGCTTGCCCCCACCTGCTTTCTGAAAAATATATAATATTGTATATATATCCTCGGAATATAATATATCTAAAATCGAATTAGATGTGGACTTTTTAAATGACGATGATCAAGTAATAACCTGGTTTTCAGCAGCACATTGAACACAGTAGCTCTGAGCGGCTGACAGAGCCTGGGAATTGGTTAAATGCTGCACAACAGCTCTCAGGCGTTCTTCGTCAAGATTACCAGGCTTGGCATTTTCCCATTTCCCGTCTGGATTCATTTGTACCATGACTGGAGCAGTCATGCCCAACGCGTCGAAACCTGGCTTGGCGAGAGGCCTGAAATTAAAATATTACATTTTATTTTCTGAAGTTAACAAGTGCTTTACAATGAGTAGAGGGTTTAGCCTGAGGACAGAGATGCGTGGAAGAAGTTGAGGTGGGCTTTTGCCCTGTAAGACGTACCGTAGTGTAAGTTTTTGGCATCTTGTGATGGTTGCTCATAATAAATATTATATTGAATTATTATTGATAACTTGGGTTAAAGTAAAACTTGGGTTAATAATGAATAGAGGGAATCAGTATGGTTTTCTTTTATTTACATCACCTACTTACCTATTAGATATATCACTGTAAATTTGAAAACACAATATAAATATACATAGCACATAAATGTAAAAAGAATCTTTTAGAGCCATACTGCACAAACTTCCTAACACTGGAATATCTGATACTCTTCTGAATAAATATTGGATCAATGTTATAGTGACCTAATATCGGAGGTCATGACGAAATATTACGAGAAGAGCCGACCCCAAAATTAACTGGGATACGGCTAGACTCAGGAAAGAGAACGCCTATAAAATCTAGCGGACCTGCGCCCAGGACTATAATATAAGCGCTGTCTAGAAAGACATTACTCATCCAATAACTAGATGGCGCTGATGAACTAGTCGTATCCAAAATGAGATTTAAACATTTCCGCTACTTATCTCAGGAAATATAGGAATCGGCAAGAGATGCATTGTAAAATCGAACACGCGATGAGGAATAAAATACATTAACGCTCTGTCCTTTTTCTTCTCGTGTAACTAGGTAGATCGTAATAAAGCAGAATGAAAAGAAACATATTACGATGTCAAAAGATTTGAGGCAAAGAAAACCATAGATATTGTTATATATCGTTTTAATACAGAACAATTACTAGAAATAAATAAATAGACTTTCGCAGTTATAAGTATGGATTACATAAACATAAGCAGTACGGTATTATTCATATATGTTATAGATCATAAAAGTTACGTTAATATTACCTTATTATTAGTGAATAGTTTTACCAAAAATTCTTTAGCTGCCTTTTGATCTTTGGGACAAAGTAACAGAGTATTATATTTTTGCGTCTTACTATAATAAATTGTACTTGATTCAACTTGAGATCAAAAGTCTTGATAAAATCTCTGCTTCTTAGCTGGCGTGAGAGGTATCTTGAATTGAAAGCATAAACATGTTTAAAGACTATTACATTTTGTGACTTGCCTAACAACTCTGTTACTGTGTCCTCATTAAGAAGAAAAGTTAAATTAAAAGTACTTATAGAAGATAAAATATACAATGGCCACTTATCCCATGAAGAGATCTCTTCCAGATACTTAATCCCTTCCAGATACTATTTTAGTAAGATAAGTCTGACTGATGATGGAGAAAGGCATATAATGATATACGTAAAAATCAATAGAATTATTAAAACTATGTTTTGTTATATAATATTTCAACTTAACATCATAATACTTACACATTTGCAAGTTTAGATAAAAGTTCCTTGTCTGCCATATTGATAGATTATTAATTGATTTGTTTTCAATTGAATCAACAACTTACATAAAATAGATTTTTTATAAATTAAAATGTTTTTGTTCTTTCCACAAAAATTTTGGATCAATTTTGATTTAAATATGACATGACAATTTAAACTAATTTTGAAGGAAAAAAAAAAAATACAAATCATAATGAGGTTTTACTTGATAACCATAAAGATGGCCAATAGCAAGATACACAGATATACTTAAGAACATTTTAATGTTCATATATAACCAACATCTATAGAAAACAACGGAGCACAACGGAGCTACAACGTCGCAACAAAGTACGACTGAGCAATGAGTCGTAGTACGCACGCCCAAGTAACGCCGCAACCGCAAATACAACTAACTTGGTGTTGTTTGACTCCTAATTACGATTAAAAGTAGTTGACTAAACTTTTAGTTTTAATGTAACTAATTACTTAATTAGTTACATTAAAAGTAAACAATAACACTAATTAAGTACTCTAGATTTTTCACGTTATTTAGATTTGTCTCATTGAACAATTTTTATAACATCAATGTATATAATTTAGAGTACTTTCGATTAACAGATATAAGAAATGTTCTTATAAAGATTCTATTGTAGTTTTAAAACCACAATTAGAAACAAAAAAAAAATGGAAGTAAAAAGGGTAATAAAATATTTATTTTTGTAAAATATAAAAACTCTACTGTGAATCTCCACACCCCATCAAAAAAAGGTCGGCGCTATAAAAATAAGGAAATGTTCTCGACTTGTCTATGGTTTTGGGCTTAGATCCGTTTGGCTTTCCACATGGATCAAAGATTTAACCCCTTATCCAAAATCTTTGACATGGGTAAACGAAAAAAAACTCTATGGTATTCTTATACAAAAATAAGGTAGATGGCGTTACTGAGCTCGATTGATATTTAAACTATTCGCTCCTAGAGGTCACCCTATATTCGTTTGTGTGATGTCAGGATGATTTGTGCTCAAAATATCGTCGCCGCGCCGAAATGCTATTTATCTGTTTTTGACGAAATAATATTAATTGTGCGATACTGGGTAAATTATAATATTAACTTTCTTCAGTAAGATTACTGAATCACCCTAACTATTAATAGATGGCGCTAGTAGACTTTCATTTCCATTGCATTGTCATGAAATTTAATGTTATTTTCTTGCATACGTACATACATCATTCGATCAAAATAACGCAATTTTAAATATAAATCGGACTCAGTGTGATAGCATCATTTTATACTTATTTTTGTTAATGGGGATCCTGATGAACAGATGAGTTCACGAGGATCCCCTGGGGGATCGAGTTAGGGAATCCTGGTGGACTAAACGATAGGTACTTATCCTACATGGGGCAAGACTACTATTTTGCGTTCATGGAATTAATTCAACAATTGGGTAGTTATCTACTCAATCCTCTGCCTGGAATTTGGCAGATTCGGCAAACGTTGCTGGTTTTTCACTGCGCCGCGATAAATAAAAGCACACAACGCAGTGTTTACGCATCGCCTGCGTTGCGACTTTTCAAATTGCGGCCTAGCTGTGAAAGCGAAACAGACTGACAGACAGACTTTTTTATGTTGCGCTCTATATCTATGGAATAAAACAATTATCAGGGTTTAATATCTTTTTAATCAATAAAAGCAACATTACAATGTACGCTTGTTCGTTATCACTTTAAAATTTAATGCGACGTCAATAATGGGATTCCAGCGAATCGGACGTGGGGAAACAAACACAGGAAAAACTGTTTTTATTATTGCATGTATTTCCCTATAACTCGTCGGGAATTTGTCCAGATTTACGAAAGATTTTCTCTCGAAACGTTTCATGATATTGATTCTATCATTTAAATTCCAACTTCGTGGATTTCCAGCCGGATATAAAAGAAAAATAGCTAATAATATTGTTACCAACGTGCGAAGTTTAGAGTCATTTGAAATTGGAATGACAGCTGATTTAAAATAAAAAATAAACGGTATTCTACCACTGCGACAGTAAATCAAAATCGGTGTGTCTACTCAGTAACCACGGTTTTGGCTTGTTCATCGGTCCTCCTCCTTTCTTGGGTCCTCCGCCCTTTTGTTCGTCTGTAGTTTTCTTACACGAGTGCCAGATAAATCTGAAAATAAAAATGAAAATAAAAATTTCATACTTTTTTCCCCAATCAATGCAGCTGATGCTCAAATAAAACAACAATGAACTATGTTGAGGATAGATTTAAGCATATCGCAAGGATTCGTGCTTTTATTTTCTTTGTTATATTAACTATTGTTTGTATATTCTTTGTTTAGAGGTTTGATAAATCATTATTTACATGCGAAGGCTCGCATAAATGGCTGAATGTTTCTAACAATGTATATTTATAACGGAAGTTTGGCTGTAGGCCTTCCAAATAAAAAAAATATCGTTCAGATTCGATCGATCCGATCTTAATACAGCCGACAATTTCGCGCTCGACGACATACGAAAAGTTTTAACACTTGAGAGATATATCTTTGTAGGACTTTCTAGAGGTTTAACTTACTATCTTTGTAGGACTTTCTAGAGGTTTAACTTACTAAGTATTTAAGTGTAAAAATATGTATAAGTACATGTTTCCCTCTTCGACTACACGTTTGGAAATAAGTTCGCAAGCAAATTCACAAATGTAAAAGTTCGACCGGTCGACGAACATTTTAGTCTGTCACTTTGGCCTGGTATCTTACCCCGTTAAGGGGCGGCAAAGTTTGAATTACCTACTAGCGGTAATTGTTTTTAATCCGCCACTGCATTGAAAAAGACAGTCTATGATGTACGTACAGAATCGCAACCAATGCATTTTTATATCATTTGTTATTGCACTCATTTTTTATCAACATTTAAGCAAATATGTAACAAAATTTATGCAAATTTGGGTTATATATGCATGCATATAAAATATCGTGTTTATGTGTGCATGATTTAAAAAAAAAAGTTTTAAAAATAATTTAAAAGTGGAAACTGAAATTAAAAAATCAGAGTTCCAAGAATGCTATATTATTTCCTCATTGACAAAGAATTTTATTAAACATTCCGACAAGAGTGGCCTTTGGGCGCGCGCTAAATTCTATCTAGCTAGTCTAGTCATACAAAGCGCTTGATATTAATTAAGTAATTAGCTGTGAAAATTAAATAATTACAATTTAATGCACCAAAAGCATTTTCTCAAAATCGGATCATCGAATGGGTATATCGCGGTTGTCATAATTGACCGTCCGAACCTCCATTGCTTAAAAATTAATTTAATTTTCAGCAAATGCAAAAAGGCAAAAGCCTATTTTGCGTGTATTTCAACAATGATGGTATTTTTTTTATTGTTTTTTTTTTCTAGCGAATGGAAAAATATATTTTTTAAATTTTTATTAAAATGTACACCTAATGGTGGTAATACTTTTTATTTTGTATTTTTTTGTGTGGAATTTCATATTGTTTCATTTAATTCAGGCCCGGTTTTGCATGGCTCCATCTTCGGAAATACCTACTGTTTAAATAACAGTGAAAACTGTATCAAAATCCCGATAACGTTTAAGCTTAGAAATAGAAACAGACACAGAGAACGTCTTTCTTTTATACCATGCACGGATAGTAATTATTTTATTTTATAACTAGTTTCGCCCCGGGGCTCCGCTCCTGTGGGAATTTCGGGATAAAAGATAGCCTAAATTTCGCATTTATAATACTAGTGGTTCGTCGCGAACGTAGACCTCGCGAACTTTCAAAATCGACTTAAACGAATATTTCAAAATCGACTTAAACGATTTTGATGCCCATTTAGGTACACACACGTCTTACATAGCTTTTAAATTTCGTCAAAACTCGACAACGATTCGAATGTTCTCAACATCGCGTTACAAACATACATACATACAAAAAATGTATTTAAAAAAAAATATGTATATACATACAAAAAAATTATTTTTGCACCAAGTCGATTTGTATACCACGCTCGCTCGGGTCAATTGGTAGGATGCGGTCGCTGAAGCTTACCTCGGTGTTCTAATAGTTTGGTTGTGGACCGGACACTGGAACTCCCAGTCGGGCAACTGGAGAATGTAGATTATTTCCTCATTTTCATCAGCTTCCTTTTTCTTCTCCGACTCCGATTTGGCGTACGGCTGTGTAAAATATCTTTCAATTAACAGACAACACTTTAATACAGCCAACGTGACAAAGTGAATAAAACCTACAAAGTTGAATCACATAACTTAATAAATAGCTTGCACGTTGTTTCTTTATTATATATTTTGTAAAGATAATATACAAGTAATTCATAATAATAAAATTGACAAACATGCAAAATGAAACATACAACAAATACAAATTGAAATCTAGCCAATGATAACATTATAACCCGCTCCTTAGCGTCTCCGGTGCAAAGGTGTCTAAAACACTAGACGCGTTTACCGCGCTGTAATCCTGTGGCTATTCTTTGCACCAGAAATAAGCCAGAGGGGCGTCACCGGATTTAGTAAATAATATTATACTATGTTGATTGGCCTTTGACACGCGACTCCGTTTGAAGACACTTTTTTTCGGGCAAAAGTCTTCATATTGAAGCTATACGATAATTGTGAAAACAATATATATTCGTGAATTAAACCGTTGAGGAGATCGCTCGTCGGGAGTCTGAATGCTTATCATAAATGCATTGTCACACATTCCAGTCTTATTCGTGTTAAGTTTGCTTTTGTAAAATGTTTTGTTTGGTGTGTGTATGCAATAAAGCTTAAATTCTATTGTGAGTGCAAGCGGAAGTATAAATGAACTTAATTTAACTAATTAATTAATTTAACTTTCAACATTTGATCATAGTCAGACAGAGTAGCAAACGAGACAGGAAAAATTGAATAAATGCTTGTAACATTTTTTTTTTTACAAAAATGATATTTTTGCCACAAGCTTCCATTGTTGTCAGAGAGATCTTGTGGCATTTTCATTTATTGCGAGCCGATCTTGGTATGCTTGGATGCACCATCAGGTCATGCTTATCATAATGGAAACTGAAGCGACGTGGGAAATATCAACTCTGTATGGCAACTGGAAGTAGGAGAAATCAATCTTGCAAGATTTGATTACAGAAGGACAAGCAAACATCGAGAAAGGTGAAACTAAATCAAATCTTGCAAAAATAAAAGGTGACATACGAAGATGCTCGGCGCCGATATGGCTTCGCTAGGATCAAGAGCGCCGTCCAGAATTTGCTGGTTAATCTTGTACTTCCTGGCCAGGTTGAAGTTTTGCGAATCCTCTTGAGTCATGGGAAACGTGATCAGGGGACGTCTGGATGAGAACAGAAAAAAAATCAACAATCGTTATCAGTTCTGTTTGCTGATAGCTGACAGATGTCAAATGCGACCTGTTAAATTGGTCCTACCTTTAAGTCAAATCGTGGACGTTTACAGCAGTTACCTGAAGGGGTCCAAGTACTGCGGCCTGGGTCCCAATTTAAAGTTCTTCTTGATGTAATCCTCGTCGAGGAACTGAAAGCCGCCACTACTCCCGCCTGAGGAAGCAGCGGACGCCGAGGCGGGCCGCGGTTGCCCCGGGCCCGACTTGCCGGGGGCGCCCCCATCGCGGGGCACGAGACAGATCAGGGGCAAGCTAGAGCTCGGCGCGCCGGCTGCACCGCCGGCACATGTGCAACAACTGTGCAAGAGAAAATAATTATTGCATAAATACATATAGGTATATTCACGGCACTTTACGTATTAAAATGTTGCTGAAGTTTAAACGGCGTCTTAACGCTTCAGTCTGGCTGAATCTACGGTGACAGCAAGGTAGGTTAAAAGTCTGTGAATAATATATATTGTTGTGTTTAAAGCGCAAGTTTAAAAACACTAAGATTAGGCATAAAGAAATTTGGTGTTATTTACCACGACTCTTAAAAGGTAATAAGGTACCTTTGGTCGATTATTAATTATGCGTACTTCTGTAATTTGCAACACAAAAACCACTCAGATCAAAAATAAAAACTAAACCTATAAACGGGTAAACTACCTTATTAGATAGATTACCCGTACACTTACGGGTAACCTATCTAATAAGGTAGTTACCCGTAAACTTACGGGTAACCTATCTAATAAGGTAGTTACCCGTAAACTTACGGGTAACCTATCTAATAAGGTAGTTTACCCGTGGGACGTCGCATATATTTAGCAACGTGACATGGCGCGGTATTCGTTTTCCATCTGGAAGGCTTGTCAATTGTATTAATAATAGCAATTAATAAAAGTATTAATAATAGCAATCACTATTATTATAAAGAGGAAGGCGTTAGTGAGTTTGTGTGTTTGAGGCGGTTAATCTCCGAAACAACCGAACCGATTTCAAAAATTCTTTCACCATTGCAAAGGTACATTATCCAAGATTGCTATAGGCCATATTTTATTTCAAAATTCCCACGGGAGCGAAGCCCCGGGAAACATCTAGTACTGTAATAAAAGTGATGATTTCCAGATTCGTCTACAAGAGTAGATTTAGAATTAACATTACTTAACTGTACCGATTGATTAAATTTTAAATTAAAGAAACGAAGTGAAACTAATATATATTTTACAAATCAACCCCAAGCGGAGAGGTGCGGAAAATGGTTAATATATTATGTAGTTGTTATTCGCTTAATAATGTTTACCTTGCCATTTTCACTAGAAAATTTTGCTTTTCGTAGATCTAAAGTCACGTCTTTAGATTATTACGAAGGCCGGGCCATTTTTTTTAGTTTTATTAATTTTTTTTTCACTTAAAAATGACCTACATTGTTAGTTTTTGATAGAAAAGTGATATTAATTTTTTTTTATGAATTGATTGACGTCCCTTGACTGTCGTGATTTTCGGATTATTTTTGGATTTCTTGTTTAATTTTTTTCAGCTAGTGTTTTTGAAAAGCAAGGAGGTGTAGTGCAGTGGATTTTTAAAACTGTGGTGTATGGTTCACGCCCTGAAATTTCACCTTTACATATCGTGCGAGGCGATGAAGCCTAAGATGACGAAGAAGAAAAACATTTAAAATAATAATGAATCTCAAAATTACTTTAAGCTCTGTTCCATGGAATTAGTAGGTACTCCGTACATGAAGTACTTACTAAATCCATGCTCTGTTCACTTATACGCATGAAAAGCATAATCCATCTTCGGCAGTCGGCCAAATCCAGGGCTGAACAGATCTATTAAAAAATATTCACACGACGGCGACTGCAACCTGCTATAATCCTCCGACTTCAAAATGGAGACTAAGAGTCGTATTGACTGCACCAAACAGAGGGTATTTAGCAAATATACGGCTTATTACTCTACCCATCAGTATTAAAATCTACTTTAAGTTGAAGACTGTAAGGTCGAAATTAAATTTTGTCGGGGGGGCCCACGCCGCGTGGCAGTCACGTGACTGGGTACAAAACCGACTGTGTCGGTGTTTAAAGAGTACATGCTAACAGACGAAGCCCTGGGGTAAGGATTTATTGCTTTCTGAGAATTTTCGTGTGCATTTTTACCCTACTCCGGGAAAGAAGGTTGTGTTTTTTTTAAATATTTTCCACCTTGTAATTTGTGGGCAGTTATTTTTTCAAAAGAAGCCGAAGTTTGAATATGGAAGCGAAGAGACCACTCGATAATTGAGGCAATAGCGTTGCTCGTCAGATACAAATTTGAATAATATATTTATTTTATTGTCCAGATAGTCTCGATACATTTTCTATTCTTCAGGTCTAAAAGTTCGGTATCCTATATTACACGTAAATAAATCGTATTTCAAATAAGTTTATTGTGAAACTTTTCTTATATCAATAGAATTCCTACTTATTTACTGGTTCAGTAGATACTGTCGCGTTCCTGTGCACCAGAGTATTTTCTATTGAAAATCCTGAACGTGATACTTCGTATGAGCACATAGAGCTAACAGCGCGTAGATATGTATTGTAACTTATTTATTCTGCTAACGTTTTTTAGGGGTCACTTTTTATCGCATCAACTATTTTGTCTTATTGTTCTTTACTTATTGCATAACGATTTTGGCATACAATATTTTGGCGTAACCATAGATTTTTGGCATACGGGTAAATGTGGCATAATTAACTTTTAGGTTAGGTTAGTTATGGTTCAAATTGTTATGTGTAAACCATTATGCGTAAGAACGTTATGTTTAAAAATCATTATGCCATAGTACAGTGTGCTGTGTTACATTATGGCTTAATTTTTATTTTTATATAGACCCTTAATTTTATTTTCATTTATCCTTTATAGGGTAAACGTCAAAGGCTGTGAAATAAAAAGGTTTTAGCTATTTTCAGAAAAGTTAAAAAGCATAAATAACTTCATTTACAGAGGCTGAGAACAAAGAAGTTGTCAATTGTTCAATTAAAATGTGATTAAATGGTTGGTTATATTTAAATTTGTGTTTATGCATTTGATTTCGCATTAAGAAAATTACAAAAAAAAAGCATTAACATTTATGCAATAAGAAAAATACCTTTTTCTTCGTTTATTTTTTTAATAAAATAATTTACATATTTCATTCATTAAAATATCAGAGGACTCGGCATCTAATCGATTCTATGTGAGACGCAGCGAACCTATCACATTGCGCCATTGTGACGTAACGACAACCACACTTCAATGTGATTGGTTCGCTGCGTTCGAAAATTGAAACTTAAAAAAAAAAAAGATGAACTATCTCCATTATCCTAATTGTCTAAACAACATTGCCGCCTCTACGCTCACTCAGTCTGTTCGCAAGTCACCTTCAGAATTTGTTTACAACATGTAGGAAAACTCGAAAGTGTTTCGAATGTTGAATTCTATCAGAATGCCTTCCGAGAATCTCCCCTCTAAATGCGGAGTTATATTTGACAGTCTTGAAAACTTTTTGATCTGTTTAACTGCTATTTGTTCTTCTCATTTAATGATAATGCTCGGTGCTTGGAAGTGTATGATTTTCGCGTCAACGATTTGGGTCTTCAGGATACCGTTATTAGTGATAAGTACCTATTTTTGGTTCTGAATAAAAATAAATGAGCAGTTTTATTTATTTCCGTATTTCTTTTATTATTTTTGCGACTCCAGGGCGTTGACTTTAGCCCTGTTTAGGAATAAAGTCGTGAAGATCTATCTATATATTTCAAGATCTGTAATACAATATATTACGAAACGGATTTTATTAATGTGTATTGTACTTAGTCAAGAACTCATCTTAGGTGCACTAAAAAGCTATTTGTGATTGAAAAATAATTACCTTATACTTTTAATCTGTTTGTACATAATGGCATCCAATCGGACCCTGGGCTCCAACCTGGGTTGAGGGATAAACCGTAAGGGAATACGCCCAGATGAGGGAGAAAGTCATTAACATGTACCTTGAAAACATTACTTATTACTTCTATAGGGCAATCGCGTAAAAATAACTCTTTCGACAAGACGGTCGTATATAACCAGCAATCAACGAGTATATTTATGTCCGTCTTTAATGAAAATGATCGTACTGACAGACAGACGTACAGACAGAGTTGTAGGTCTCCAATCGATAGTTAACTCTTCGAATAATTTATACATATTGCATTTAAAACCAAAAGTCCATTTTCTGATTTATTTTTAATTTTTTCTATGCCTTCATAAGTAGTTTCCTATTATGTAAGTTTTATAAATATTATGGATTAATAAATAAAATGTAGTCACCTATAACCCTAAATTAAAGAAGCGGTGGTGGTGTAATGGTTAAGACGCCAGCCTGTTGTTCGAAGGTCCCAGGTTCGAATCCAACTCGTGCCACATGAATTAGTATACCAATCTGCCTCATGTATAGTAGTTTCAATCGACCACCACTTGCTTCCGGTGAAGGAAAACATCGTGAGGAAACCTGCACACTGGTTGATTGTTAACTTGTGTGTGAAATGGAGAAGGCAATGGCAAACCACTCCATTACTAATGCCAAGAAAGTTGTGTGTGTTTCATTCCACGTAATGACCACGACCCTCAGCCATGAGGAATACGACTATGAAGGGGATCCTACATTGACTGAAATAAACTATATGTATAGTTTTTTTAGCTAGAACAGTAATAGCGTAATACGGCGAAAGTTTGTGAGTATGTTTGTTACTTCTTCACGTTCAAACGGCGGAGATTATTTTTATGAAAATCTGTACTGAGGTAGCTGACAACTTGGTTTAACACATAGGGTACTTTTTATCCCGTTTTATTGCGCTGTATATACTGTGTATAAAAATATAAGTATTTTTTTGAAATAATTCTGCGGTTGGCGCAGCTAGTAAATATATAAAATAATAATAAATAGAGTATGTATATGCAGGTCAAGTAGAGGTGCTAAGCAGGTCAAGTAGAGGTGCGGTTGACTGCACCCTCCTTTTATAGTAGTGGGTTAACGCGCACACATGAGCCGGTCACACGGTGCGATTAGTCCGGAATCAATTGTATGGGTTGGACGAGATCTCGAGTGGCGATATCTTCTGATAACACTATCGTGATAACGCGACGAGCCATAATACTTTTTATTTTACGAATAATTCATTAGAATTGGCTATTTGATTGTGCAATAAGGTCTTTTTTTTTTACAAAATGTTTAACTCAAGCCGAGAGATCTTATGCAATGCGAGACAAAATAATCATTTCCGTACAGTAAACCGTTCAACGTTGGTTTTATTCAAGACTTCCGAAGCGCAGTGATCTTATATCCGGCCGCCGAATGCTTTTTACACTATCAGGCTTTTTCATCCCTTAGTCCTCTCGTACTAGACACGGGATATATAGAAATATCTTCGTCTATACTATTATTATAAAAGCGTTTGGGATTTTGTAACTTTGTGAGTTTATATGTTTAAGGTAATCTCCAAAATTACCGAACCGATTTCAAAAATTATATCACCATTAGAAGGGTACATTATTCAAGATTGCTATAGGCTATATTTTATCTCAAAATTCCCACGGGAGCGAAGCCGCGGGCAACATTTAGTAATTAAATAATAATATAAGGACCTGTTCACCAAACCACATCAGTCCATCACATTCCCGCTATTTATCATCAAACGTTATCCATGATAAAATGAAAGGGAGTCATAGTATGACGGTGCCACGTGCGCCAACCCTATAGAATATGTGGCCACCCCAGACGCATAAATTCCGCGTGACGTCATGGCGACATATTGCCACCCTACACTGGAATCGTGTCACACGATTTCTGTAATTTGTTGTAGGTATGCTGTGTTTACGTAACTTTACAAAGAGATTCGACACTGAATATCTAATTTGACCTATCATTTCTCGCGCGGCCCTATTTTGTTATTCAATTGATATTATTATCTCCAGGATTGATGGCACGGGACTTAAGATTTTTTTTACAAAAACATCATTTTTGACACAAGCTTTTATCGTTGTCAAAGAGATTTTAATTCGATGCGTGACAAATAGTCATGTCCGTATTATAAAACGTGGAGATTTCCCTCGTTTGGAGCCGATGCTCGCTTCACTAAGTCATGCTCATCATGACATAATGCATTTTCATCCAAACTAAACGCGTATACAAAACTATAGGTACAACATTTCAGCTGAATCGGTTGAAGATATCTGCTTCAAAATTGAGTTGCGAAATACCAGCCGGTCAAGGATACGAGTATTTACCCTAAAACGGACATATATGAGGGTAAATACTCTTATGTAAAGTGAGATCAGAGGTTATAGTCCGTATATCATCTGAGCGTATTCTAGGTTCCTTCTTCAGCCGTTGACCCTCATACATCTTTCAAATTAATCTTGCGAATACAACATTATTATAGCAAATACACCTTCCCCGGTGCGAAGCGGTGGTGGTATAATGTTTAAGACGCTCGCCCCTCATATATAGTAGTTTTCATCGACCACCACTTACTTCCGGTGAAGGAAAACATCGTGAGGAAACCTGCACACTGGTTGTTTATTATCAACTTGTGTGTGAAATGGAGAGGGCAATGGCAAACCACTCCATTAATAATGCCAAGAAAGTTGTTGTGTGTGTGTGTGTGTTTCATCCCACGCAATGTACCACGACCCTCGGCCATGAGGAATACGACTATGAAGAAGAAACCTTAACCCATTATGTATTAATTAAAACCGCATAAAAATCCGTGAAATTTTTGAAGTCAGACAGATGCGGCAGAGACCTTTGTTTTGTAATATTAAGAGATTAGGATATGATAACCATAATAAAGTACTGTTTGACACTGTTTCGAGCGGTACCAACTATTAGTTTTTAAATTAATTACATACAATCTAGACTATTAAAGTTCCTTATTTTAAAATATGTTGTTAATTTATTTATTTGCGTAAAATTTAGCTTTCCCCCATTCGCGTAATCAGCGTGAAGTACACTCGGGTGCACAATGTTTCATGATATTTGTCACTCGGTCTGCACCGGCTGGCTGACACTAGTGCGCTGGTACTGGCGAGCACATAATTGTAATATTAATATTCTTCTTTAAAAATCCACGTTTTGTTGTTTGTCCAGTTGAAGAATATCAACGTAAGTAACTAGTTGTTCGCCGCGAACTTAAAGTCGCGAACACAATATTTTTTTTACAAAATTGTGAATATTTCAAAAACGACTGAACCGATTTTGATGCCCCATGAACTTAAAAATTGTATTCACATATTACATAACTTTTAATTTTCTTCAAAATCGGAAGGTTCGAAAGTTATCACGTTACATATATACAAAAAAAAAATATTTTTTTCGATCGCTTCGCACGCTCGGTCAATTAAGTACTCTATTTATTTTATTTTATCAACTGCTGAGGCTCTAGCCTTATGAAAGGACATTTATTTAATAAAGGTATTACATATCTGACTTTTTATTTATCCATTAAATATGTAGGCTTCTCTAGAAGATTTCTTAATAGGTATTTGCATGGTGAATGTCCCAGACTGCGTTTGAGAGCGGATGATTTAAGGACGATTTTTTTATTATTTTTTTTTACTCAAACCCAATCCTTTACTACTTCTACGTGCTGTTTTCACCCAATCCACATAAATACAACAGCTACAAGCTATATCGTTGGCCTAAGCTGTTGACTTTCGTTCTGTTGTCGCACAGTAACTAATAGTAATGATCATATAATCCATTTGGAATACTTAACTAATAAATTCTTCAAAAATGTCATTAAAAATACAGATCAAAGGGATAAAGATATCTGCTTCAAAATTGAGTTGCAATATTCACCTGGACAAACATACACATAGACAAACAGATAAACATACATCTATGTCTATGTGAAAACACTATATTCATCAAAACTTTTAAGTATTTAACTTAAAAATTAGTATCTTCTAATCTGTAAGATTAAAAAAACTAGCGCCGTAGCACTTTTCTCCCCGCCATTACCGACTACCACGAACCGCAAGAAGCGCGTGCGCGTCACAAATCGCTTGTCAACGCACGACGTGCGTTTAAACGCGTTCGTTTCGCCTAGTTACCTCCCCGTCCCTTCACCCCGCATCCGTGACCGTTCATCCCCTGCCTTCTATTAGGAAGATAAGGCAGCGTTCGACGCTCTGAAGGTGTATTGGTTATAAGAAATTATCAGAAAATTTTCGATTTAAAACTGAAACGGGACAATTATTTTTATTCAAATTGACAATTAAGTGACAGTTAATAAGTGGTAAAGTTCTTGCCACTGAACCGAGAGGTCTCGGGTTCGATCCCCGGTCGGGTCATGATGGAAAATGATCTTTTTCTGATTGGCCCGGGTCTTGGATGTTTATCTATATATGTATATGTTATAAAAATATAGTATCGTTGAGTTAGTATCCCATAACACAAGTCTCGAACTTACTTTGGGGCAAGCTCAATCTGTGTGATTTGTCCTAATATATTTATTTATTATTTAAATACCACTGTTGGTTCTTTTTATCGTAACTAATAATATAAATGAGACAGTAAGTTTGTTTATTAACTCTTCACGAAATTCTTATTAAATTCTTTATTAAATTTTCATGAAGATTGGGTTGAGTAGATCTCTATCTACTAAAATTTGCATTGCACCAAATTACATAACAATCCGTCCACTAGATTTTGCGTGAAATTGTAACAAGTTAATAAATCCTCACAAACTTTCGCGTTTATAAATTAGTAGAATAGGTTCTATATGTGTAATGGCTTGGGTTCCTTACGTGTCTACGAAACTATATTATATGTTACCTATTTGTGGAATATACTAGTTGCTTTTGTACAATGAATAAAATAAAACAACCTGCAAACAAAAATTTTAATCAAAATATTACACAACGGAACGACATAAAAATTAGTTTGTTTTTATTATCAACTACCTAAAGCGAATTAATTATTGTCGGATTCGAATCGGCTGCAATATGTTGCCGGGGTGCTTTTGTCCTGCACCCTGCGCTTAGTGGCGCAGCTATCGGATGGCAAGACGGTCCCTTGCACCGGCCCCCAAGGATTGGGGGCCCTCTGACTACGACAACGACATTTTATTTCATTTCATCTCAACTGAGCGTTTAACCGGTTTCATTAACGGCTGTGATACCTTGAAGCTCAAGTTACGCTTAAAAAAGAAATCATACAAAAAAAGATTCGACTATAGTTTAAAGCCGGCTCCATACTAATACACCGTAATGCGAATTGGTGGCATTTAAGGACTGCAAATACAGCCGTGTCTAATAAATTGACGTGCCTTTGGAAGCACAGATGGGCATGAAAAAAAAAAAATTCTTTGGCCAATCATCCAATGGCTGACCATTGCGAAAACTATCACTATTGCAAGCCGAGAGCGCGCACCACTGCGTTAGTTAACGAGCTCCTCAAAATACAATAAACTTGAAACACTTCATTGGAATGGGGCCCCAAATTTCTTTTGTCCCATAGCATTTAGTGTCTAGGTACGCCACAGCCCGCGCCCCAAAATTCCTCAGCCCTGGCCCTGGCCACACGTGTGCTCGAATAGGGGCTGCTATATTATTTTTTATAAAGCATCTTCTTATTAAACGCAGATTCTTCCTTAGTATGCCCGCGCCTTTGAGCAATTACTATAGTTATGGTTCAATTATGGATGGAATTCCTAAATTAACTCTCAATTTTATGAGTTGGATTTTTAGACTAATATTTTAAAAAGTTCTACACTAAACCCATGAAAAATTTCAATAGTTTATTGAATACTAGCTGCGCCCCGCAGCTGGCTTCGCTGTGGTGGGAATTTCGGGATATAAAGTATCCACGTAATATTCCAAATCATAGATTTAGAATTTCGCACTAAAACTAATCTAGACCACAGTCGTCGAACTTATCGACGAAAAAATCTGTCAAAATTAATGGCATTTTTGAAGCGTTAACAAAAATAGGTTACGCTACGACCATACCTGACACGTAATACCAGAGTTTTGGGAGGATAGATATCCCCCTGTAGGAGGGGGGGGGAGGTCGTATTTCACAATTAAATTTTTCTGGCGCGATTTCAGGGAGTGTACGCCGAACCTCGACGCTTAGGGCTTCAACGAGGCCAACACTTCCCAAACGCAGAACAACCGATTTTTATTTATTTATTCGCTTCAATTTTTTACGCTTCGCTTGTGTAGACACTTTTTTTATGTTCTATAGAACATGTTTTCGTCTATGTTATTTGATGTTGCTATTATCTTGTCGACACGCAACAAAACTTTACAGAATTAGTTACAAAACGTTCCTTTTTTCTATTAGACTAAACATTGGTCTCACATTTCTCAAGCTGACTTATATAATCATAAAAAGATACAAAAGGTACTATATATGTAAGCATAATAACGAACAACAACATTATTAATTAGGTTTTCGGAGAATTTATTTAAACCCTCCATTTAGGGTGTCGATTTTGTCATAATCGCGATCGATCGTATCGTCACTCAATGTTTTCTCAATAATTAGTATTTAGCTACTAATGATCTACCGTTGTCCTGTTACCTCTAGAATACCTGCTTGGTATCTCAGAACGACAGTCTGACGATACTGGTTATTATCGAACAATTCCAACATCAATTATGGACTAATATTGAACATACCTGACCAAAGGGAAGCACCAACAGTTAATATCGTGGTCGATTCAATTTGTGGCGCATTATCTTGATTAATACACACGCTACTTGCAGATCAAATGGTAAGCTGTTGCTTGTTGATCGACACGGTGTCTATGTATAAATTATTGAATCTTCTTGAATCTGTGTACCCGGAGTTAGTTGAACAACAGGCATTACGCACCAGGTGATATTCTGAAGCATATTATGCAGTCCATCAGAATCCCAACTGTGGGTAAGGCCTGCGGGTAAGTACAAAAGAGCTAAGGTTCGACGTGCGGCACAAAGCCGGAGGCGTGACCTACTAATATTGTAAACGCGAAAGTTAGTGTGGTTGTGTGTATGTTTGTTACTCTTTCACGCAAAGTCTACTGGGCCGATTGTTATGAAATTTAGGTACATGGGTACAATATTACCTGGGATAATACATTGGGTTTTTATCCCGACATTCCCACGGGAGCGGACCCCTGTGGCAAAATTTAGTAAATTGACTTACCACTGTTAAACGCGGAATATATATCTATTTGTTACTTCGAAATTCCCACTGAAGCGAAGCCCCGCATGTAAACTGCAAAATTGAGAAAATTTAGAAATCGTGGCAAAATGGCGGACGCTTTCTAAATCCTACTCATTCTGCGTTTGGCAAGTAACAATACTTCAAGGATCCTGAGCGAAGGCCTAGTTCGTCCACTATTTTAAATTTTAAAACATTGTAATTTTCTTTATTAATAATTTCGTGGCGTATAAACTATTTCCTATTTTATTCTGTTCTTAAATCACAGCGCGTACAAAATAAATGGTTGCTATGTACTGCTACAGTTTGGCGACCACTGTCGCCTAGTTTAATATCTCCGTGCTACGACACGGCGCGTCACGTGCTCTGTAGATACACGCACACAGACGAACGCACACACACAACAGTGGCTCGGAGATATCTCACAGGTTTGATTGAGAAACAGGACGAAATTGGCACATGATTGTAGTCTTAGTAGTAATTGCGCGTTATTGTAGCCTTTAGTAAGTAATTTCGTATGAATTAACATTAATTGAAAATGAAACGTATATATTTGATAAATCTGTCTAGGTATAAACACGAACGCGAACAAGGTTCACACAACGTCACAACAACAACACATTTTGTGCAATAAAAATTATTCATTCATTCATTCGCTCATCACGAAATTTCGAAACCTACTTGGCTAATTAGGATTGAATTTGGCAGGATGATAGATTGTGGCTAAGAGGCGTCCGTTTAGTATTTGTATGGTATGAATTTTAATGGTAATTTAATATTTTTTCCACTTCGTCTCAAATATTATTAAACTAGGTTACTGTTAACTCTAAAGACATAAATTCCAAACGATTTTAGGATGTTTTACACGTCTTACAATAGAGATTTAGACGTCTAAATTATTAAAGTGCAGAAAAACTTATTAGACTAGATAACATTTTGGTGGGATAGTGTTACCTGAGTGCGAGATATCATTAGTATGGATGATAATTTAATTCAATTCAATTCTCAATTCTTTATTTACAAATAAAGAATTGAGAATTAACAGATCTTTCTTGTGAAGATTGGGCAGGTTTCAGCCCAGCAGTGACACATGTTGTGGATCACACAAAAAATCACTCCCGGAGTGCAGGGAGTACCGGCAGAAGTAAAATTTTTAATATTAGCGTTGTGCAATTTTGACGTCTTACGAATTTAGGTCACGTGTCCGAACGCGAGTTTAACATTTTTTACCTAACACAAAAAGTGCAAAACGCCGCTAAAGAAGATTTCATTTCACATTCGCGCGTTCGACAAGCGTACTAGCGTTACGCTGCTCCATTGAATTTCCCGATGAACGGAATTCTTGTTTAGGTATGATTTGGATTTATGTGAAAATTCCGCGTGCGGATCGAATTCGCAATACGTGGCGATGCAATTTGGATGTCGTATGAAATCGTAACGCACGCGAACGTGACGCAGCCAGAAACAATTCCAAAATTGAAATGCTCATACGTATTCGTTTTGCTTAGTTTAGCTTTAAGTTACATTCAACTTTAATTATTTTTAATCTCCAAATTTATAAGTTTAATTGTATGCCTGTCCGTGTCATCGTGGTAGCCAAACGACTGAACCGATTGGATTTATTTATTTTTATTTGAAAAATAATTTTGTCGAGAATGTTCTCGGCTATGTTTACAAAATGTGTTTTCAGCCGTTTAAAAACCGTTAGCTCTTTTGTAACAGATGAGATGATGCCAGAAAACTCGTAGTCGGTTTTTTTTTATTTCGTTTAGATTTTGTCTACGACTTCATGCGTTTGAATGTAAACTTCGTAATAATCGTTGGGGCTATAGAATTCCACAATTATTTTAGAATAAGAGTAATTAATAATTTCTAAGTTAACTTTAAGTGAAAAGACGTTCTGTAACGACTTAGTTTTGGCTTTCGTTGGAACACACAGACACTCGACGACAATCTACCTATAGACTCACCCCCAAAAAAATGGCTGAAATAATTTCAATCGAATAAATCAGTTCGCTAAATAGAAAAGGAAACATATTTTCGAAGTCATCCCCAAAAATTAGGGGTAATCAGTCTCAGAGGGCGACACCTGTTACAACCCCTCAGAAATCCCCTATCCGTTCCACTATAATAAATTATTTTTGACCGATCAACTACTGTACAGTCCAATATATACCCTATAGCGTTACCATAAGGTTCAAAAGATTTCAACAGTGAAGTCTTAGTATTTAATCCGAATAATGTGATTAGTTAAATTTTTGTTACGTGCATTATACAAACAAAATAATATGATTTTATTGTGTTGGCATGGTAAAACGATTTTGATTATATGTTTTTGTACAAATACAGGTTAGTTTTAGACAGACAGAACTGCGGATAGACGAACAACGAAGTGCGTCGACATAGCGCGTTGTGCTCCGTTGTTTTTCATAGTTTTTCATAGAGTTCCGTTTAACTTTTGAGGTATGGAACACACAGTGCTATAATATACATTCAATTTGCTCCTGGATAACAGTTTAAGTTCACTAGTGTGTATGCGACTACCTGCCACTAGTTATCGGTAGATAGTCGTAAAGTCCTGTCAGATGCCTTTAGGCGACTGGAACAAAATCTAACACCAGTGTTAGCAATAACACACTCGTAAAGAAGACTACTAGAAAGCCGCCTGCCTGACGTTAACCCCCTTGAGAATTAGATTGTTGCCTATTAGTTGCGGAGGCTTTGTGTCCCTTACTCGTCTCGTACGACATACACGGGAGGATATGGAGTGGTCCTATTCTAGGGCGGGACCACACGCCACAAATTATGCTTAGCTTATATAGGTCATAATGATACGCCAATAAAACACGTGGTTTAACTTGTAAGCAACCCTTGCATTTACACCGTAACGCGCAAGTGTGCGGGGCGTGCCTGCGAATACGGGTCATCAATCACACCGACGCGAATGGGGCGCGAATTACTATCAGTCCTAGAGTGAATATGTGTGGTAGAGCGCGCGCGATACTTTAGACGCCGCGAATTTGAGAATACTCTTTAGAATGTTTGTTACAAATCAAATTCAAATCATTTATTCAGAAATTAGACCTTCACAGGCACTTTTTCTCGTCAATCTTTAAATTTATAGTTATTTCTCACAAGCTAGAAACTACTGGCATTCCGGAACGACCACTGCTGAGAAGAAATGCCGAAAGAAACTCATTTGAACAGTGTTGGTCCCTATCATGCCAGATCGGCTTACCATTATTGTTTCTTACAATGTTTTTTTTTTCTTTCTAATAATATATAAAAGTACATAATGTACATAGTCAAAAGGTATATCAAAACAGGTTATGATTACATAATGAACATCTGTGTAAACATATTACGATTGACATCTAGTGCTGCTAAATAGGTTTACAATATGATTGGCCAAACGAAATGCTTATAAAAGATCGAGCTGACCACTTCCCCTCCCGCCGTTCACGAGTTGACGGTAAGTTTGTTCTGGTGAACTGATTTTTATTCCTCTACAGGGTGACTTTGTAAATATTAAAAATCATTTTGTCTACATGCTCAGTACTGAACAACTTTTCGTATAGGAGCAATTTTTTTTTCATCAAATTAGGTATCTAAGTTTGAATTTTGTATGAAACCGCAAATTTTTTTACGCGATTTAGGGGTTACTCACATACCAAAAGTTATTCAATATGGACTGAACATGTAGTCGGGGATGCCAATATATGAAAAGTCACCTGTATACAGAATACTATACAGAAATATAAGATGACTTTTCATACATACTCATGTCTGAGTGAGTCTGCTCTCTAGTGAGTTTAGGTACTCTAACCTTACGCTTTATAAGATCGTACAACCACTTGCCTCGATTCAAATGTGACTAATTAAATAGTGATGTTAAAAGCTGGTCTGCCTTTAATGGGTGCGGGGTGACATTTTTAAACCTCATTTGAAATATAATGAGAACCTCCTCGTTTTATAAAGTCGGTTAACAACGGTTAGTTTTGCGCATGTGTACAAAAGGTTCTAATAATAATTTTTTAAATAGATTTATATTCCAATGTGCGGGTAAACAGCTTGTTGATAATATAGGCTTTAAATTTCTAATAAAATTTATTAAAATTCAGTGGAAGCGGTCGTTAATTCATGCGCACTAATGAAAAAATAGCCCTGTTTTATTCATATAAAGCTAAAGTATGTTTTGTCTTTCTGTCTTTAGCCTTACTTATAAAAAAAAGTCCTCTACCGCGTTTATTTATGAACTAGCTTTTGCCCACAACTTCGTATGTGAGTAAAAATCCGTTAAATCCATTTCCCGTGGGAAGTTCAGGAAATCTCTTCTTAGTGCTCCCCTACACTCCCCAAAACCTATATGCCAAATTTCAGTTTCCTATGGCCAGTAGTTTCGGCTGTGCATTGTCTGTCAGTCAGTCACTCAGTGACGGAAGAGTTATATATATATTGATAACAGAAATATTCTTTCTTGAAGATATTAGATATTAAAGATATTAGACCTTATAAATAAGAACTAAAAGTCGCTACTAATTATTTTATCAAATGGAATTAACAATAAATACACACAAAATGATTTTAATTTAAACTAAAAGCGACCTATCTTAAAATTAACTTATAAATTAAAAATATCTAAAGAAGGCCCCCTAGGCAAGGTGCCCATCACACAGGCAGCATTCCCGCGTTGAATTGCAACAAAACTATCCAAAATTGGTTGTTTTGTATTCGTCCTTTTCCGAATTCGACGTAATCCTAATTGTGAAAAAAGTACTCACCACGTAGGACATTCACGGGAGGATTAAGAGTGGTCGTATTCTAGGGCGGAACCACACACCATCATCACCAAAGGACATAGACACATGCAGTAGTAGTAAAATAATCTCCAAGCGCGACGGGACGGCACGTTTGATCTGATCGGATTAACGCCATCTGCCGGGAATCCGCTGATAACCCGTTTTGTTTTGACACTTGAAGATTACGTTGTGATACGAGTAAATAAACTATTAGTATATGCGAACTTCGACATAGTCAGATTATTTATTTAGAGGTATTCAACGTAGGTATACTTAGTTTTACGTTATGCTCAGTCTCGCTTGCGGTGTAATGGTTAAGACGCCCGCCTGTGGATCGAAAGGTCTCAGGTTCGTATCTTACTCGTGCCACTTGAGTTTGTATACCAATCTGAATCATCAGATAGTAGTTTTCATAGACCACCACTTGCTTCCGTTGAAGGACAACATCGTGAGGAAACCTGCACACTGGTGGACAGTTTAGTTCACTAGTGTGTATGCGACTACCTGCCACTAGAAGGCGGTAAGTAGTCTTAAAGTCATGTCAAATGCCTTTAGGCGACCAGTGTCAGCAATAACACACTCGATATAATGATAATGCTACGACGTTCGTCAGCAGATAAAGCAGAAATTGTATGAAATTTCGATGTACATACGTGGACGCAGATCAATGTCAAAACATAAAGAAAACACTACGTCGTCGCAACGGAGCACAACTGAACAATGGGACATGACCCTGAGTCAGCTTATTTAATCGTTTTGTATGTCCGTCGACAGAGAACTATTAAATAAAAAAAATATTTGACTGATATAAACTAGTTGTTCGCTGCGAACTTTGACCTCGCGAATACAAAAACACGAATTTAAAAATTCTATTGACAGATTCTACATATCTTTTAAATTTCATCAAAATCAGACCAACGGTTCGAAAGTTATTGCGTTACAAACATACATACAAAAAATGTATTTTTGCCCCAAGTTGACTTGTAGACCTCGATCGCTCGCGCAATTATTTTTCCAAAATACGGTTTTGAGCGCAGTACAGAACACTGTGAATATGGACTGAAGACGAGAGGGGGTTGGCCGTCTTGATATATGAGGAGTTTCAGGATATAGTTTTAGAGTTAGTTTCTATCTTAGAAGTCCTGGCTTGATGTGTCAATGATTATATGCGTGTCAATTGAGATGCCGACGACTGCGCGAATTGGAGATGAAAAAGTAGGACAGCGAACCCAGGGCTTCGACGCTCAACGGATGAGGAAGGAACCGGGTAACCGCTCAGATGAGACAGAGAGAATAGCTACGATATTAAATTCACTTCATTACGTAACAAAGAGTGGCGTCCATTACTAGATAATTTTATTCCAATGAAATTAACCGGCTTTTTAATAAAATGCTAATTACGGCCCCGCGATGACATCGGCTTTATTTATGAGATAGTGAGAGCTTTGAGCTTTACTGGAAAGCTTTTTTATATTTTGCGCTTAATAAGATTTTTAGCGCGTTCGTTTGAATATTTGTCATTTACATTATACACTAGCGGCCCATCCCGGCTCCGCTCGGGTAAAACATAATAAATTATACCTCTAAAACTTCCTCAGGAATCATCTCTATCCATTGGTGAAAACCGCATGAAAATCCGTGAAGTGGTTTTTGAGTTTATCGCGAACAAACCAGACAGATACGGTAGAGGACATTGTTTTATAATGTGTATGGATTCATACAACGTGACTATGCTGCCAGTCTTCTGGGCACGTTACAACCGGGTCTTGCTTTTTGTAATTTAAAATAAAAAGCTACTTTTGCATTTTATATTATCTTTTCATTTTAAGTAGATATACTCTCTTCATAGTCGTATTTAGACAAAACTCTCTTGGCACTATTAATGGAGTGGTTTGCCATTGCCTTCTCCATTTCACACACAAGTTAATAATCTGTGCAGGTTTCCTCACGACATTTTTCTTCACCGGAGGTTAATGAAAGCTATAGTTTTCATCAACCTCCGGTCAGCAAACCAACTATATAAGTACATTAGTATACAAACTCAAGCGGTACGAGTAGGATTCGAACCTGGGACCTTTCGATACACAGCCGGTCGTCTTAACCATTACACCAACAACACCGCTTCGAACTTACTACTAATTCGTCTTTTCGAGTGTGTTATTGGTTTTCGATTTTATTCAAGTCGCCTAAAGGCATCTAACATGACTTTTACGACCACCTACAAACTGTCAACCAATGTGCAGGTTTCCTAGGGTAACTATGACAATATAAATTGATACATAATAAATTTGTCTGTTGCATTAAATAAATTCAAGTACAATCGATTATATATACTACGTTTTATCCATTAAAATATATTTAATTACATTTTTCATTCGAGATATTGTGCTGTGGTCGATTATGATATGTTTTATATTATGTGATTACCGAAATTAAAGAAGCTTTATACATATATCGGATATAATAACTAAATTTCATTTGAATTGGAAACAATTCCGGCATTAACATATTTACCTAGATTCAAAATAATAATATTAAAAAAGAAATTAATTTTACTTTGCTAAAATAGGTGAGATGAATAATAGAGTTAAGTAAACTATAAATTAATTATCAACTAACTAGCGCCCCGTGGCTTCGCTCCCGCGGGAGTTTCGAGATAAAAAGTACCCTTTATTTTATTCCAGGTTATGTTCTGCCCGCGTACCGAAATGTAATAACTATTGAGTGATGTGGTTGTCTTGTTCTATCGCGTAAGTACGCGCAAATCGATAAATTCGAGTTCGAGCTCTCGAGTAACGACCATTGTTCCGCCGCTAGTTAAGATAAATATGAATTTCTAAACGACTAGCATTCCTCCCACGTTCTCATAAGTCTATATATAAATTCAACACCACTAAACAGCCACTACTAAGCCACCAGCGTTTAATTTTCCCTCACTATTCTATTCATTGCGAACTTCTCCTCAAATAAGACTTTAAAATGTATCACTATAGTTAATACATCCAGATATATTAATATTATACACCAATTATGAATAATTTTATTAAAAAAATTGCTCGTTTGAATTTGGACTTTACACTGCTCGTGTTAAGATTTGTTTTTGATTGAATATCCTTTTTGATTGGGGAGTGCGTGAGGTTAAGGTGACCATGATGTTTAAAAAACTCGATGCATAGTTTTGTATTTTCGGATAATTACTAAAATCAAAAGTTTTTCATGTTAATATTTATCACAATGTTTACTCGTCTACGAACATGATCGTAGTCTAACCAAAACTGGAATATCTTATCTTTCAAACTACATAACGAATTTTGATGCGGGTTTTTTTATAGTAAATGTTAGGGAAGTTTAGGAGTATAATTTATTATGACTTTACCCGAGCGAAGATATTAATAAATGATACAACAATAAAAATGTATTTTTAGTTATTATTTTATATTTTAATCTAATTTTACTTTTTTCTTAATGACTGATGAATGAGAAATAAAATAGCTTCAGTCAGTAAAACGACAAAACTCCGAAGCTTTAAGCCTTGTTGTAGAGCTTCGTAGAACCTTCGTAGAACTTTCGTAGCTTTGAAACAATGCGGTCTCATCGTAGCTAGATAAAGTTATTCTTTGTACATTTATGTCGCGATGCTGAATAGGATTTGTTTAGCATTTTATTCTTGTTACTACAAGCCACCAACCTATTTCTTAATTATTTTTCAGTAATGAGGTGTTACAAATTTTGGAATTTTAAATATTATATAATACGAGGACAATTTTTTTTTATTCTTTTACTAGCCTGTTAGCACTGCTTCGCTCGGATAAAAACGTTATAAATTATACACATAAACTCCGTGAAAAATTTAACGGTAGTAAGTATAGTCGGCGCAATTGAAATTCTGGCGAAATCGTCCAGGACTATTTTATGGAATTAAAAGTGATATATGAATTATTAATTTCTGGCAGTCTCCATCTATTAATAAGCGTGTTGTCACCCCACAGTCGTCCGTCGCCAACGGCGCGCACGCTCCTTAAGCCTCGGCAGACGCTGAGCGCCACTAAACGTCAAACGATTGATAAAGTCGCCCCGTGAACGGCCCCCTTATTTGCACACCGGCCGTATCGTGGGATGTCGCCGAAATAAAATGGCCAATGCCATTGTCACTATGTGAATTTGATTTGTTTTTGTTGGGAATGTCAATTGGTATGTGTATGCACTAGTTTGGCGATGTTTATCTGCAATGTTGGGATTGTTTGTTAGGGACTGACTGACGAGCCGCTGCGTTGTGCACAAAAACTATTTTGAATGAAAGTAGTGAAACAAATCACGAAAAAATGCCACGCGGCATTGTGTGGAGTATCAAACACGACCACGTTGTTGTTGTCAGCGATTGTAACGGGACTCTTTCCGAGGCGCGCATTCTAAGCACAGAATTTGTTTGCAATATGGTCGTAAACATTTCAAAAAGTTATATGTCAATCGTCAACATATAACATACGAACTAATGAGTCTAGACAAAAGTGTATTATTACTGGCTTTTGCCCGCGGCTTCGTCCGCGTCAATTTCCCGCGGGAACAGATCTTTTTTCCGGATCAGTTTAACAGGGTATTTTTTATCTATTAATATATATATATAATATAATTAGCCTATGTCTTTTTCCATACTAATAACTACCTATCTATATGTATGCAAAATTTCAAGCTGATTAATTGGTTGAATAGATAAATCGCCTGTTTACTTGAAAGTTGTGTTCACCTGTGTTGCATGCTAGCACTTAAGTTGAATGTTACTTGTAAGTTTTGTTCATGTAACCTGTTGCTGTACCTAAATAAATAAATAGTGAAGTGATAACAAAAAAAAATAGTTTCGCTTTTATAATAATAGTTCGGATATTAAAAACTAAGGAAGACGTATCTTATTGTTTTTTTGTTTGTTTGTAATATCTGTAATAAATATAGTTTTTCGTATATACTTTCTGTTGGACGCAAATAAGACAATATTGTAAGTATATAAATTAATCCATTCGTTCCACCAGAGTCCCCTACATCCATATTTGCAACTTCAACATATGCATCAAGTATCTCAAACGCAATATTACCTTAGTTTTCAGACACGATTGTGGTTGTTTGTCACTAGTTGTACGATACCAGAGTCCGGTGAACGCTTACTTCTGTTGGATGGAACCTCGTCATATGAACAGTTACAGATTTTATGCCGAGCTCAATTCAAAACTCGAGCCTTTTGTATTAAATATTAGCGGCCCGCCCCGGTTTTGTTCGGATAAAAGTCATAATTAAAACTAGCCTGCGTCACTCCTGAAGGTTTCGTTTATCTCTATGCCAAATTTAATCAATATCGATCCAGTAGTTGTCGAGTTTATTCATTACAACTATATGGATTCAATTGATGGGTTCCTAAATGCAATATTAGTTGCTTACTTGACTTTGCTGACTTTGAATATGTTTTGATCACGCGTGGGTTTGGGTGACGAAATAAATGTATATAAGTAGCTCTTCTTTTAATTTTCCTGTTTTCCAATAACCAGCTGCAAAGATAACATATTCTATAACTTTTCATAATTAAAGATCTATAATCCTTTTGTTTTTATTATTTTATATCGTTTTTGTTAACCAGCTGGTTATGAACAGAAACAAATTATTTATGTGCCAACAAAAATGGAATATCTTTCATTCACTGTTCCATAATTAGTTGACAAAAAGGGCGATTATAACCTTATTTATGTTACATAACTTAAGCTATGTAAATGACATTTGTTTAGCAGTGGGAATAGCATGATATTCTGCGAGCTACAGCCGTAGTTCATCGTATTTAAGTATATTTTGACGTTGTCGATACGACTGAGCAGATGACAAAAGTAATCAATTTTCATTTTGTATGACGAAATGAAAGCATATATATACCTATAATATTTTGAAGACTGTGACAATTTTGTAATAGATATTTCAATCAATTCCGTGATATCAATATAAACCTATGTTATTTACTGTCATAAAACAAAGTATATATAACTTTGTTGAATAATTCACGCTTTGATTTATTATTTAAGTTTTTTTGTATGGGACTCCTCCACTTCTCCTTGTTTGATATTAACCGATCTGTTACATATCTCTTTGAATGTATATCTTATGAATATCTTATGAATGCCTCACCGCGCTTAACTTTGATATTCTTAAATTTCGTAAATTTAGGACACAGAGGTTCGATCAAAAATCTGATGAAACCACAGACAAATCTGATCAGACCACAGACAAATAAATATTAATTACACCGAAACCCTTCAATAACGGCTGATAACCAGCTGACATTATCACCGACAAACAAAACAAAATAGATAATTCACGAAAACCATCACAAATATTACACATGCATAACAATTTTAACTTGATCCTTAACTTTTATGGTCATCCATGAAATCCAGGTGTCATGTTATCCTGAACACTGTGCGTATGCACCTGCGTTTGCAGTTCCCTATCACCACGATACCCATTGTAAATAAATAGTTTTGCTCAGTTGGTTTAGCTGACAAAATGTGCCTTTACGTTCTGTATAGGTTGGTATTACACCATTTCTGCTAAGGTATGTTGACTGGGTAAAAAAACAATCTTTATTGACTTTTCTTTTTTTTTTTGATACTAATTTTTTTTGTTCTCATCAATATGGAGCATCCACAAAAAAAAAAGAAAAAAAAAAAGAAAAATAGTATAATAAAAATAGCAACTTAACATCACAGACTTATATAAAGTTAATACTTAAGTATTAACATGATTAGGTACAGACTTATGTCTGTGCTGGCAACACAAGTCATTGATTGCACGTAGAATGGTGGTTTTAATTTGGATTTTTGTGTTGTCTCCGGAGTCGATAATTGTCCGAAAAAAGAATTAATTTGATTTTACGTTAAGTTTTTATTTTTCCCATTAAATATATCATTAAATACAGTTTAAAATTCTAATAGGTGTGAGAATAATGTCCGGGCATTTTGTTCAATATTCTCCCCTAATAAAAGCACGTCAATACATTTCTGAATGCACGAGCGAGCAATAGTAAAATGCGACAATTAAAAAGAGCTGGAATAGAAAGCGGAGCCTATTACCACCTTCCAATCGCGTATCTGCGATTTAAATCTCTCGCCTCATTGCCGCTCGGCCAATGGGAGGATAGGTGTCAACGACATGTTTTATTTGCTAGACAGAGAAGATAATCAAAACGTGTAATCCAGATAATGTACCTACGTACGTGACGGTCTGGAGCTGCATGCGTCTATGGGCTGACAACACTGACTGATGATGACTGAAAGATAGGCTGACCACGACCAATCAGGTGGGCCGGGTGTGCTCAGTGGTATTTAAAAAAATCTGCATTGTCTTTAGGAGAGACCGCAAGGTACTCGTTACAGTAAATTCATTGTACTAATTCCATAATGTAGGAAATGAATGAAATGTCAGAACTATGGCACTCACGTATTACATGTGCCATAATTAATTTAAACATAAAATTTTTATTCAATTAATATCACTAAAACTAAAAAAAGAAATAAATTAAAACTAAAATATAAATTATAAGTAAATTAAATATTTCGTCTGTTTTTTGTGTTTGTATTAACAAAAGGTTAATAAATATATTTTAATCTAGCATCATATAAAGATCGTTCCACCAATAACATGGTCAATGGGCTGATAGCTCGCTATCAACAAGTGGCAATATAGACAGTATCGCGGGGCGTGCGCCCGCGCACGTTCCCACGCGTGCCGGCCGTGCGCCGGTCACAGCGCACCCTAATCTTACCTGTGCAGATTAGCGAAACGTCACTCATTGTTATTTATATTTGACTGTTACATTATTTTTGATTGAAATTTTAAATATAATATTACTGATATTAAATACGTGTCATTTCTTATATTATTTACTAGTTGCATACCGCTGTGTTACCGGTTTAATTTATAAAACAAATTCTTACGTTTTTATGCACTCAGACTTTTTGATCAAATCCTACGGGAATCACGTCCTATAGGGATTAAAAGTACCAAATTTCCTAACAATCGGTCCAGTAGATTACCGTAAAATAGTAACAAACATACATACTTACACTCCTCACAAACTTTCGCATTTTTAACATTAACAGTAGGACAGCGACTGGTCCCATCCCATACGGGAGTGAATTTGAATATCTGATAGCTTAATGAAAATTCTACGATTCTTCCTAACTTGAGAAGATTCTCCCTAGTTATGTAACTAGGATTTATTTCTTGGAATTTCTTGAAATTCACGCTGCATTAAGTCATATCTCGTACCACAATTTGAAGTGAATCTTCTACGAGCTAAAATCAGTGGAGCGATTATTCCACTACCAAGGCTTGGAGCGCTTGGAGCACTCTTTGGTTGCTGTGGCAACGGCATATTGCGGAGAAGGAGACGGCCGTAGATTTTCTGGAGCCTGGAAGCGAATTCCTAATTTTTAAAATTCAAATTTGTTCACTCGCGGTTTTTCGGCGAACAATGGAAAGTTTATTGGACATCAAGAGTTGACGGAGCGATCGCCGGTCGGGTCTTGATAGAAAATGATCTGAAAAAGATCTTGGATATATATATTATATAGATATATATGTATTTGTTATACAATATAGTATCGTTGAGTTAGTATCCCATAACACAAGTCAACTTACTTTGGGGCTAGCTCAATCTGTGTGATTTGTCCTAATATATTTATTTATTTATTATTTCATCCCGGAAAAATAAATGTGTTCGTGGGATATTCACACGGACGAAGCCGCGCGCACATAATAGTTAATACTTCCATACTGTCCATAGTGTAATACTATGCATGTGATTTCGCCCTAGTTTAGTACCAATCTATATCCTCTCGTGGATGTCGTATGAGGCGACCAAGGGATACCATAGGCTAGGCAACTGAATGCGATAACATCACATGAAGGATTTACGTCACGATGTGAAATCAGTCAGTATTCAAAATTCAAACAGACAACAACAATAAAACTCTTCAATATTTTAAGGTCAGTTTTTAAGCTGGCACTTGGAACGTATGCTATCCATTCATCAGTCCCTGTATGTAAGACAAAAAGACGGGTTGTTTCTAGCCACGTCTAGATTCGTGTATGTTTTGTGGATGGCGCCAATACTGCGACTGAGCTTACAGACTGGCTTATTGCATGAAGGCAATGTATCCCGTGAGTCCGTACCAACCGGCGTCCTAGGTGAATGACGAACGCGGCAAGACAGCGCGGCGCGGTGCTATCCTGTAAGCACGGGTTTGCATTCCATATTAGCGGCTGTCCGCGACAACGACCGCTTTTCTGTGCGATAAAAGACTACGTTACTTTGGGGCTAACGAAACGTATGTAATCATATATTTTATATCAATAGTATTTATACCTTTGGTTATCACAAATGATTTCAGTAACTAAAAAAAAAGTGATATGGACATGGATGGTGGTGGTTCCCTTTGTCAATTTTGACTGTTAACTGGTGCAATCTCCTCACAATTTTGGGCATTTGTCGGACTTAATTGAATGAATGAACTGCTTTGAACATCAGAACATGCGACTTGACCACTTGCCGTGGAAAATCAGCGGGTTTCCACACTAAAAGGGTATCATGGTGCTTGACCTGCTGTGTGCCCTTGAAGGGACAAAGCGCAGTGACCATTCGAGTAGCTACTTGTGAACTGCTTGTCATTCTAGTATTTGTTTTGTTGCGTGAATATTCACTTCGTAAATTTAGCTCGTAATTTTTTTCTATACTACTGAGCAAACAGGTATTGTGGCTCACCAGATGGGAAGTGGTTACCGCAGCCTATGGACCGGTAAATGTGTGAATAAACCAATTTTCCAATTCCCGTGGTAAGGAATATTTAATTACGATATACCATTTCAGCGTTCTAGATCCGATAGGTTATTGATGATACTTATTATTATTATTTATCTAAAGACACCGGCGTCATAAAATAATAAAAAACGTTGAAAAGGAATGACTTCGACAACATGGATTAAGACCAACTTGGGTTTTATTATTAACCATTGATACCATACTTCTTACAAGTTTATTTGTTATTTCTTTTACTCGACGTCAGTGCTCACTGTTTGATTGCAAAGTATCAAATCTCAATGCAGTTAAAAATAAGGTTGTTGTCTTTAAAATTCGCGCTGGAGTTTAATTAAAAATTAAAAATTAAGACTGAGTAACAAACGAAATCCAATGAGGCACATATGGCTTAGTGTACGCCCAGTTCGTTAATTTCAAATGTAGTTATCTATTTTTATTTGTGTCCTCCTGTTATTACCACACAGCGTGGTGTAGCATTAAATCGATAACCTGGGACGCCGTTTTATCGTTTGAAACTAACAACACTGCCAGAGTAATTCTCAAAACAGAGGCTGCATTGCAAGTTTTTGTAAGTAAACGTTAACTTTAACTGAGATACTCATGGAATCGAAGTATCGAAGCAATGAAGTTTATCTGTTGAACTTCTTGTTGATCTCTAGAACTTTGGAATCAATTAAGAAGCTCAACTGTTTTTAGATCACAGTATTTAATCGCTTTACCTACTCAGAATGAGAGAAATTCCAAGTCAAAATCCCCGAATTTCTGTCCAAGACTAAATTTAGTACTTTTATAAAACTGGTAAAATTTTTGACACCAATATAGAATTATATAATTTCAGATTTCAGAAAGAAGAACTTCCGATGCGATGTGATCCAAGCAAATAACTGTTGTATTTGGCACTCCATTTGTATTTGTAACATTCTATTTTTTATTATATATGTACATATTTTAAATATAAAAACAGTGAATATATGATATAAAATATTAATAAACATTAACGTATAGAAAGCAATTAAATATTATCATTGCATTTAATTTCTCAATGCCTCGGTTTAAAAAGATCCGTCTTAACCTACGCATCCTGCGTAGCGCTTTTTTTATTGAGTCTGTCAAAGTATCCCACAGGGTTAAGTCTGGTCTTATTGCGAGGGGTGGCGCCGCAGGGGTTATCTCTTAATACCCTAATAATAAAATCGCGCCCTGGTCAGGGGGGTGTCTCTACGAAGGCTAGGCTCGATGGCCTACTAGTATAAAACAGTCGCTCACCTGTCAGCTTATAAACTTTCTTCTCCTCTCTTAAACCACACAACGGATTTTATACAGTTTTCTCGTTATTTAGACAAATTATTCCCAAAGGTGCACAGACCTCGTGCGAAGCCGGGTCCTTGCTAGTTTCCATACAAATCTGTGGTGATAGGATATAACGGCAGCGGTATGTTGGTAATTGGTTTAACACGATCAGTGATTTGATACAGAATTTTGTGTCATTTAATTCATGTTCCGACTGACAACAGCCCGCTAATTGAAAAATGCTCATGAATTGTGCCTAGAAAAGTCACCTTTCGAATGAATTTAACTTTTGTTAAAAGGTTGTACCTTCTGGATAATATTATTGCTGCTTATTCTTTGCCCGTTCTGTAAACTTTACTGTTTGCACGCACTGTTTGCCCTGTAGCCAAGGGCTAGTGTTTGATTTGTCAGAAATCTATCATATTCCACTGATATTAATACTAAAATTTGCAAGGATGTAAATATAAAGGAAGAACATTGTTCAATTTCAATAATTTTGATTAAACTGAAATCGTGAGTCGATTTGGTTGTCGGTTGGTAGATTACAATCGGTTTAAATGGTTCTGTTATTGCACATGATTTTTGTGAATTTTTAAAGTCGGCAATGGGATGAAAATTTCCTGGAATCAAGCGGGAATAGATAGGGGGGGGGAGTGGGTTCAATTCCCGCTCGAGATTTTTTAATTCTAGTATTACTTTTAAAATCGGTTCATCTATTAGTATCTACGGTACAACAGATAGGTATATAGATATGTATACAGACACTTTCAATTCGTACCCCTCTGTTTGTGTCATTGAATTATATAACGTAATTGAATACTGGAAATTTGTAATAATGTATGGGAGAAGTATCTTCTTTACACTCGTATCCCTTCCCTTAATTAACTTTCACGATCTGCGCGGGAATAGAAGCAGCTGGGCATATTTCTTTTGCGACTAGACTAGCATAGAACGTACCTACGTTCTATGCTAGGACGTACTTTTTTCTAAACATACATACCTATGTATGTTTAGTACATACCTATGTATGTTAAGTATTTGATTTGACTTGTAGTAAATAGACCGTGTAATCTCCGGAGATCAAAGGGCGGGTTAAACACAGACGGACCGCGTGACCGCCGCGTGCGAGGGTGCAATAATATTTTTTCGAATTCAAATTCAAAATTGTTTATTAATTTAGGATGATATAATATACATCACTTATTGTCGTCAAAAATTACTTAAAACTATACAGACTTCCAAAGCGCAGGGAAGGAGTGGCGCAGTACTTAAACTTCACCGCAGCCTTTTCTCCAAAGACGTCATTTAACATATTAGGTCTTCTAAGCATTTCTTAAGCAAATAGAAATTCTTTTAGTCGTTACGTTACAAGTACTTCATTATTGTCAACTTTAGTTACTAACAGATCCACCTTTGAAGTCTAATGGTAATCATGGTTCGATTCCGGGTCAGACCAAAATGGAAAATGTCCTTTTTCAGATTGCTTCAAAAATGAAAGTGCGCCATTTTTAAATAATATTAGGTCCCTACATATGAAATTGGCGTTTTGTTGTACTGGCCACTTTAATCACAAATTTCTCCTCTTTGGTTAGGAATTCCAAATACAAATTTATACAGCTATTTACACATGTATTTGTGTTTCGTTAACCGTCATTCATTTGTTTTTTTTTTCTTCAGATTTTTCTGTTTGAGTCACTCAGTTTACAAATTGGAAAACTTGAAGTGAACGTTATTTACGAGTACGAGTTCCACCGTGGCACCAGTGCTGCGGAAACGGCTCAAAGGGTAATGATGTGTATGGCGGTCGTGTCGCAAAAGAAAACACAGTGCGTTTTTGGTTCCAACGTTTTCGTTCTGGAAATTTCGACCTTCAGGCTTCGGTGTTAGTGATAAAACTATTTTAATCCACTTGAAGCAAATAGAGAAGATTAAGAAACTTGAAAGACGAATTGAGTGAAGCAAACCGGCCAATTTCATATGTGACCTAATATTATATATTTACCTTTCGATGTAAAACAACATTTTGATGTAAAGCGGGTGAAGTTACGGACGAAAGCTAATCAATACAAAACATAATACAAATTCAAAATTCATGAATCACTTTCGTATCTTAGCCTTTGAACACAAATTTCGTAGAAATAAATTACCTTCATTGAAGTAAATCTAATTAAAAATATTAACTAAAAAATATAGATTAAAAAAAAAAACTTGTAAACAAACAAACTTGTAAATAAACAAAAAAAGGAAGAATTATACATATTTCTATCGGAATATATTTCTATAGGAAATTTTGTGATTAACTGACGTAATGCAATAAACGCATTCTCATTATTCTCAATAGATTTCATAATAGTTCATTTTGTATTAGTAATAGACGTATTTATGCGCTATGCAGTTAAGTATTGTATGGAAATGAACATCGGCAAATATAGATTCTGTTCCGATTTCACGGCTAAACAGCTGAACCGATTTTGGTGAAATGCAAACGTAACATACGTATACTGTTTTTTTATTTGATATGGTGCCAATCTTCGAATTGAAGTTTGGAGATCAGCATACGGAAACCCTCGCGCTTATTTGATAGCTAATTTTTATTCGGTGGTTCTGAGATATGTTTGAACAAAATCGTTTCAGCCGTTCAAAAGTTGTAGCGAAATGAATATTGAAAGTCTGGTTTTTTTTAATTTGTCTAACAAATAAATTTGTTATTTTAATGTAGGTCCAAAAATAGGTTAATAATTAAAAGAATGAATAGTACCAAGTGGCACCTGCTGCTATTTATTATTTTACCGTTCAAAAATTCTTTGGCAAAATAGTTTACTGGTTCACGAAAATATTAATATCGCCTTAATCAGTAGTTGCAAACTTAAATTAATTGGTATGTAATGCATAAAACTTTTATAGCATAGGTTTATAGACAAAGAATGTAATCGATGCCGTACAATTTCATAATACAGTCCGCGCGGTTCGAATGATACGATAATGCGTTTGGAAATAAAAATATTACTATTAACAGCGTCCAACGCGATCGCTTATTTTAGATACGAACCGCTGGTGTCCACTGAGGCTAAATTTGCCATGTACGGTAACGTTACGAACTTCAAAGATTTATTATCTCATTCCTTGAATTATTCCGACGAATTCGGGGCCGAAGACGACGAAGGTGACGACCAAGTTGTCGATGATGAAGACAACACTAGAAGAATGATGTTCGAACGTGAACTAAAGACGCTAAACTTATTAGACGATGTCGATAAAAACAACAAGATGTTGCCGGACGTGAGGGATTACAATGACATCACTAAAACTGTAAATTTCAGAAGAGTGTGGCATTATTACAAGAAAGCCGGCTGGGGTGGATGGTTCCTGAGTTGGCTGGGCCTTTTCGGCAATATGGGCGTGTGGGACGACAGCGATTCGAAAGACATTGAAGAGCAAAAACTAGACATGCTGGAGAATTGCGGTTTGCAGTTTTTGATTCACGCCAGATTCAAGATCCAAGAAGCTATAAGAATGAAGAGTCCGTTTAGAGGTGACAAGCGGTACATGTTAGGTTATTTGTTTAACAGAGTGAGGAGAGTATTGTACGACCAGAGGAAGATTATATATATAGCGATGATGACGAGGAAATATAGGATGAGGAAGAAGCTTCGAGCGTTGTTGAGACTGTACCAGCAAGTGACCAGATATGATGTGGATCTAGTAGACTTGACTCGCTACATAAGAAGGGTGTACTACAAACATGCCGATTTCGACAGGTACGACGATACACACTTCTTCAATGATGACTACAATACGACGAGTACAAAAAGCGGTAATTAATAAATGTTCTTTTAAAATACTATACTGTCTTTTTAAATGAAATGAAATGTCAGTTGCAATGTAATCTACATTGTCTATAAACGAATTCACTTCTTATGTGGTGTTTGGATTGTGTTTTATTATATATGTTGAGGGAGAAATTGAGTAAAACAACCGGTGTATTTGACTGTGTATATTCGACTGGGCGCAGCCAGCCGTTGACTCAAGTCTTACACTAGGTACCCACATATTATTTATAAAAATCGTATGACGTTTAACATATATAACATCCCTCCACCTTTATTTAAAAAGTTTCTTATAATCTACTGCAGGCCTATTTCGTCTAGAGCGTCCCGGCGGCGGCGAGGGCGTAATGCTACGCGAGGCGGGTGCGGCCTCTGGCTGTGGCCGAGCCGTAGCTGGCATTTCCTTACTGACATGATCAGCCTTTTGTAAAGGAGGGTTCTCTGGTTCCGCTTGCCCGCTCTCTTTGTTGGGTGTTTGCCGGCAGTCTGCTTGTGAAGTCGTTGCTTTTTCTGGTACGATGAACGCTGGGATAGTAACTTCTACTTCTTCTCCCCCTCTAAATTTCCGAAGTTGATTGGCATGCCTTTTAACTGATTGTTCAGAACCCTGTAGCTGCACAGTATACAGGGCGTTGCCAATTCTCTTTAAAATTTGACCGTGTAGCCATTGATGCTTGGAGTGGTTGTACACTCGCACTAAAACGTCCTCGCCGTCGACAAAATACACTTTACGATTGCCCTTATAATATTCACTCTGCAAGGACTGTTTTTCTTTGACCATTTTGTCGAGTGCTGAGTCATCATCATCACCCTCCGAGCAGCACTCAACATAATGATGTCGGTTTACCGTTTTATTACACATTCTTTTAAGATGTCCCTGAACACCACACTTTTTACACTTATAACGCGCAAAACAGCGGTCCGATACCGCATGACCGGAATACCCGCACACTGAGCACTGCGGCTGCTGCTGCTGCGCGCCGGCGCTGCGCAGCTGGGCGCGCTGCTGCACGCGCCCGCCGCGGTCTGCTCCCTGCCGCGCCGCCACAACCTTCATCACCTGCAGCGTCGACGCCTGCTTCTTTTGTTCTGTTTCCTGAGCCCCCATACGCGCACTGCGAATACCGTCAGCCATTTGTAAGGCTTTCGTTAGGGTCAGCTCAGACAAGTCTTTCGTGAACAATTTGTCTCTTTCCGGCCCGGGCTCCATGCCCAACACGAACCGGTCACGCAGTTGTTCGTCGAGATGTAACGCTGTAAACCCACAGTGGGTAGCTAATCCTCTCACACGCGCTGCCCACTCTGCGAATCCTTCGCTGACGTTTTGCGTTGCACTATGAAACCTAAATCTCTCAGCAAAAGTACACTTTTTAGGTTTAAAATGTCCATCCAGCAACTTCACTACACCATCGTAGTCTAATGTACTGATTTGAGTCGGTAATGCCAAATCGCGAACCAACTTGTATGACGATTCTGCTAAATTACTCAACAAGATGGCGCGTCGCTTCACCCCGGCTTTGTCTTCTTCCGCTCTGATATCGTTCGCTAAGAACCATTGTTCCAGCCTTTCTTTGTACACTGGCCAATCTTGGATTTCATGGTTAAATGTGCTTAAGGTTCCAACCGTCAATCGAGCCATCTTCACGCGCTGCTATTTTTGTCCTCGTCGCCAAATATTATATATGTTGAGGGAGAAATTGAGTAAAACAACCGGTGTATTTGACTGTGTATATTCGACTGGGCGCAGCCAGCCGTTGACTCAAGTCTTACACTAGGTACCCACATATTATTTATAAAAATCGTATGACGTTTAACATTTATAACATGTTTCTAGACAACATTAGGTTATCGTATTTAATAACGCTTCTATTTTTCGTATCTTCATCATTATGAAGATTGAACACGACACGACTGACTCACGCGTCAACTCGTGAACGGGTGCTGCCGGGTGGAACTGGTCAGCTCGATCTTTTATTAAAAGTTTTTTTGTTTGGTTAATTTTACATATATTTTTCTTTCATCAGCACTTGATCACAATCATAATAGGTATGTTTTGACCGTGTACTTTATTGTGTACTTACATTGTTATATTACTGATAAAAAATTATACATAAGTTTATATTTAAAAAATAAAAAATAATAATTAAGCATAATAGGGACCAACACTGTTTGAATGAGTTTCTTTCGGCATTTCATCTCAGCAGTGGTCATTCCGAAATGCTAGTAGTTTATAGCTTTGGTATAAATAATTTAATTTAGAATATGACGTGAAAAAGTGCATGTGAAGGCGTAATTTCTGAATAAATCATTTGATTTTGTTGAAATAATCATTCGATTTTATAAATGAAATAATAATAGTTTAATAACTAGGGATACCGACGACCGTGCCAAATGCAGACGCAAAGGTATGAAAGCGGACCCTGAGCTCAGACGCTCAAAGGTTGAAGAAGCAACCGTGAAAACGCTCAGATGAGAGGGATAAAGAGATTCAAACATACTCCCAAATTTTCACACTTATAGTTTATTTAAACTACGAACACATATGCCTTATTTGAACCAAGTAGTTAGATAGGTGCAATTGTGAATGATGATAGATCGGCTGCGGTATTGTAATATGATGATTGGCATTATATATCCTCGAAAATTAGACTATCTAGACTAAAGTTGTCGGAATTGTTACATTAAAATAACAATAGACCTTTTTCATGACTAAATTCGATAAAAAATATAAAATCGAATTTTCATTCACCTCGGTCATCTAGTTCATGGAAGTAGAGTATAGAGTAAACATTGTTATTAACAAAATGGACTGTTTTTTGTCTGAAATAAAAGATATTTTTTATTAAACCCCGACGCAAAAAAAGGTGTAAGTATAACGGGTAAGTTTAACGTGTCACAGACAGATATACAGACAGCCTGCATGAACCGATTTTCGTATGTTTTTTTTTTGTGTCATAGATAATTTTATCCCGAGTGTTCTTAGCCATGAAAATCAGTTCAGCCTTTCAAAATGTTTTAGTGAAATGAATATTGAATGTCGGGGGTTTTTTTTAATTTGTCTAATGTCAAATAAACTTGTTTTATTATTATTGGCAGTTCATATCTCGTTCACTTCACATCACTTTGCAATTTTGTGTCATATCTCGTTCACCTTTCTCGTTCTATCATTCTCACAATGATACGTCAAGTCAGACATATTAATTTACAAGCCTTAACCAATTAATATTATAAACTAGCTGCCCCCCAGGACTTTGCTCACGTGGATCTTCTACCCGTGTACCAAATTCATAACAATCGGTCCAGTAGACTTTGCGTGAAAGGGTAACATACATACACACATCCTCACAAACTTTCGCATTTATAATATTAGTAAGATTGTATGAACATGAACCAAGAAGGACGGCTTTTGCATTATTTACTTTAAAATATCTTTTATATTTGAATGATTTTGTATGAATTTCCGCACCCAGACAGGGGTCAAACGTGGCACGGAAAATTTAAAGACGATCCATGATATTAATGGCTAAGCGAGTGCTGTCTCTCAGAGGAAATTCTTTAAAAAACTAATCTAACTTTAAAAAACTAATCCAATTAGGAGTGGAATAAAATATTGGAATCAATTCCACGATATGCCACAGTCTATAAGATTTCTATGGTTTTATGAATGCTCGCAAGCCGTGGTATTTAATTGCTTTTCTCAATAACAAACCGGAAAATATACTTCAGACTGAAATGTTACTATGTTATGCTCACACAGTTCACACAAATGGTCAAGTTTGTGGCTGCGTCGCAATTATTATTATGGTTAAGCTTCGAGATGATTGTGTCACTCGTGAACATACTGCCATGTCTTGTCAAGGGAACTTGTCAGTTCGATTCTCATACATTATTCGGTTAATTACATATTAAACTTATTATAATTATAATTGTCTCCTAGAGACCAAAACTTTGGCTTTCGAACGTCATGGTAACGAAATTTCCTTTAAATTCACTGCTTATACCGACAGTCTCTTCTGAACATTGATAAAATTAATCTACAACAAAATACAACTCCGTGTTTACGATGGGGGAAAACGGGTCCCTTTCCCATAAGATTCTCAGTGGGATTCACGATTTTGAGTCTTAATATGTATACTTAGGAAACATTTTGAAGTGCAAGATGGAAAACAGTTGGAATTTTCCGAAGCGTCGCCACGTGTGGTACATAGCTTTTATTGACGGAGGTCTGCCCCTCCCCTCCTCACAGGGAGGTAAATGAAATTCCACCTGCTCTAAATAGCGCCCTCTTTATTGGTATGCAAAAACGCTGCCTGTCAGGCCGAAATCGGTATTGAAAAAATCCAGGCCACACACAATATGTGTTGCAACGATCAGTTATTTTTTTCCATTAAACTATTTGCATACCGGCAAGCTAATCGTTAATTATAAATGTAAATGAAACACGAAAAAGTTTTATAAAGGACGATTCACATTGATCCATCTACTTCGGAATCATTGCGGATTGGAAATTACTGGAAATATCCAGGAGCCCTGAATCGGATTTTCCTTCGGGTACATTACTTCTGAGATGAAAGATAGCTTGAAAGAAAGACTCTCTCTTGATCGTCTGTTCTCTGTCTTTCACCGTAAATAGTTGTAACAAATAATTATGCTTTCTCATTTAGGTATGCTATTTAAGATTTCATTTGCTATCATAATTGCACTTATAACTTAAAAAAGAGAACTTGATTTTATTTTTTGATTCATGAGTTAACAAAATTAGGTAATAAGTTATCCAATTTCTTTGGAAAGAACTGAGAAATTCCACTAAACAAAATGACAAAAAATCGAATCGACAAAGAAAAAAAAAATATATAAAGTAAAAATCTAATCGGTTAAATGGAACAAAAAAAATAAAATTAACCGCAATATTTTTAAACTACGATTGTATGGAGAGGACTTGTGTTGCCAACAAGCATATTTCCTCAAATCTCTGGTAACTCGTTCACTATTTTTCGTGATCACCACACCGTTGCTTGAGTGGTCGCGGGTTGGTACTACAATGGGACGACTATACCCATGCAGAGCTATTCACCGGGTAGAGCAATGAAAACATAATAATAATTCCTTATAAATTGTAAGATGTCGGAGTAATGGATGCGGCATTCGAAATGAGTAATTTTTTTTCTAAGTTTAAAGGCTGGTGTATTTAAAGCTTTTTAAATCTAATTTAGGCTGCGTGGACGAGTCCTTCCATGCTTTACTAACACAATAAACGTCCTGGCTTGATGTCGTCAAAGGTGATTAAGGTCTTACACCTAGCGATGCTGAAGACCGTGCGAAATAGTGAAGGAAAACGGACTCTGGGCTCCGATGATTAACAGCTGAAGAGATGGTCTGCACTACGGAGCCCTGGGCGTATATAGTAAATTCTATTAACCCAAATGGACTCCGCAACTTATTTACGGTAGTGGGATGAATACTGATTATATAATATATATTATAATTTTAATTTAAAATTGTTTAAAATTTAAACCAACCTGTTTGTAAAATGGAGTACAAAATAATAATAATAATTTTTGACAATGTTTTTTTTTTTTGAAGCCAACTCAGTTTCATCATCAAAATCTGCACATAAAATTTGTGAAAAATAACCATTTTAATGTCCACAATAGACGCTCGCCCCGGCTTCGCTCGGGTAAAACCATAATCATAAGTAGTCCTATGTCACACTGAAGGTTTCGTCTATCTCTGTGACAAATTTCATGCAAAATCGGCCCAGTAGTATTCCAGTTTTTTCCTTACAAACAAAAATACAAATATTTTCTCTTTATAATATTTGTATGGAGTAAGTATCATTATGCCGCATCCAAATCAATGTGAATTCATATATCGGTCCTGTTTACACGACGGATGGGCTGAGTGCGTTCAATGGGAGAATTGGCCCACTTGAAAAACAATGTCTACCCGAACGTCGAAAGCTCGAAGCTCACCCAAATGTGCGTCGTGCTTTTTATTGGCTGATTCCACGGCCACCGCGGCCGGTTTTATTTCAAAAAAAAAGCATTATTTTTTATCGATTACGCGATTATGTTCGAAATTTGAATAAAAAATATTTGAGTGTTACTTCAGTGAATCGTATAATTCTATCCTAAGTTATGTTATGAATGGAAAAGTGCGTTTTATTGTTTGTTTATTTGTTTGTAATCTCTTGACGCTTTAACTGTTATTCTTTCTTTGCTTATCGAGTGTTATTTGATAAACACTGTTGGCTTGTGGTTCGAACTTAAAAATAGGACCAATCAATATTCTTCTGAAAATATCCTACTAGGCGGCTAACGGATACATAGCTCATAGGCTACGATAGCATTCCCAATGAGGTTAGGCATCAGGCAGACAACCGGTTGTACAAACACAGTCGATTTTTCGTAATGTTAAGATTTATTTCAGTTCTGATCCGGATCATACATACTAATTTTTTATAAATATCTATCGAATAGTGTAAGATGAAGGTACCTAACATAGTTTCGAAGGTTTATAGATACTCCTAAACTAATATAGATCTATCTAAACTTTATTGACCCACATACCTAATTCGCCAATTTACTCAAAGCAATTTAATTAACACGCTGTCGCGTGCAATTGAATTTCAATTTAAATTCCAAGCACAAATTCAGCTCAATCGAAAACACTGGACCAAACTTGCAACATTCAATAAACAGCTGATTTGGTCGAGTATTGCAATACCGTCTGTATTTCTATGACAGTATGTAACCATTTACAATATATCTAATGTCAGCTTAAGTGGTGGTACATCATTAGTTAAGATATGTTTTGAAAATCCTATAGTCAAATAGAAAAAATATACATTCCAATTTGACTGCGATATAAATGTAATTATTATCGGAACTAGGTTTCTTGGTTCACCAAAATTTAATAGTTGAAATTAAAAAAAAAAAAAAAAACAGCGCAGACACCTGACAGAACTGGCCGAAAATTAGTAATTAAAAAAAAAAAGGCGAAACACTTAACGGCCGGTCTGAAAGACTTCCAAACGAAAAAATACAATTTGTTACTTGGCTTCTCTTGCGGAAAAATATCATAGCGCCGATGTACATCTTTGACTATGTTGGCGGAGGGCGGGGCCGCCCAAAAAGGGTGGCCGTGATTGGTGGACGGATGAAAGGGGATACCCTACGTGTAAGCAGGGTCGCACGAACATTCTCCCCCATTGTGCGTTTGGTGCTTGCCGAGTGGTGACGTTGTGTTAGTTTTGTATGAAAAAAATGTTGGAGTTTTACACGAATTTGAATCCTGGATTGCTGCAGGACGGCATGCAGCCGCCGCTCTCGTGCTCGGGCAGAACAGGTCAGTGCCTTGATTTTTTTTTTGTGTTTTTTTTTTGGCGCAATTTTATCGGCGACTTTAAGTTTACTTTGTTGCGACAAAAATTTGAATTTCTTTTCATATGCTTGTTTCTCATAAATTTAATAAAAGATGTAACTGAAATCTTGTATTATGAAGTAAATTTTTTTTACTGATTTTATGAATTTTTGTAAATTTTTTATTTGTTATACTTTACTGGTTTATTACAATTGAAATATGTATATATATATATCTCTATTGTAGTTAAAATTTAATCTATTGACAATACAATTTAAATTATTAATATCATATCATATTATCATCAATATCAATATTGTGTAATTCTTGTAACCATAAATGTGAAACAGATTTGTAAAATTTGATGAATTTTGATATTATAATGAAAATTTCATCGTCTCATGATGAATCAAAGTGATTTTCGTTGTTAAGGCGCTGTGTTTCTTTTTATCTTAGATTAGTGTGGCATAATCTGTCGAAAATACTTTTTTGTTTTTACGGTGTGAAATAAAAAATATTATAAAAACGCGATGATGACGCACTAGCGTGCCGGAACATAGTGCCTTAAGTTATAAATCTATTTTTTTAAATGACTTAACTTTACACGGGTAAATCTAAGCTGGATTCACGGATGGGTACTTATATTATCCCGAAAATCCAACGGGAGCAATGTCGCGCGCGCAGCGTGTATCATAATAAATTGTTCGATTATATTCTTTGCCGAAATATTACGGACTCTTATTCTTATTAAAAGCTATAAAGACCCGATAATTAAATACTTAATTATTTTGTAATCACAAAATAATATAAAGAATGCAAAATTAGACACCATACTCGTATACACAACTCAATTTTAATAACATTCGAATGATAAATGTAAGGAGAAAAAAGTGAAAAAAAAAGTGTGACGGAGGACTAAATTAAAATGACTCAAACAATGAAATGATATCTCAAGCAGAAATCCGGGAAACTTTTGTATGAAAGCGAGAAAGAATTGTCCTTTGCTTTTTTATTGAACAGTGGAGTTTCTTAAAAGGAATTATTAAATTCTAGGACGCCTTGGTGTTTCCAGAAAAAAAAAAACAAAATACAAAGCTATATATTTATTAATGACTAGAATAACTATATCTTAATGAAATAAATATTTGAAATATTTTTTTTTAATTCTTATTCATCATGGCTCAGGTAATAAAGGGCGCAAATGACTTCAGAATAGCAAAAAGTAATTATGTAGGACAAGCAAATCATATCCGTTTCTTTCCTGGTCTGTACTAGTTTTCCACTGCTGGGCAAAAATCGCCCTTAATTCTTCAAAAAATCTCAATTGGCTGCAGTTTGCTGCCGCCACCGCAAGAGAATCCTAAAGTGAAATTGTATTCAAAACGAGAAATAAAATCTGCCTACACCAAATGTTACTCCGGGGAAGCCAAATAGAAGACCAAAAAAGTGTTGTCTCCTCAAATATTTGCTCAAAAATCTCATATCTAACACAAGCCTTTTTTTTATTAGCACGTCCAATGTAATTGTATAGCTTTTAAAAAAATACAACGGTTACTTTAAAATTGTGTTGCGAAATACCGGACAAAATTTTCCCGGGCAAATTTTCCGTAACTGATTGATAAACAATTTATTACGTTCATTTTGCGGCAGCGATTCGGAATTCGTGGAATATAAAAAGCTGAAGAAGATAACCAACGAACACTTAAACGATTCAATTATCTTTATATCTCTTTCGCACAACGTCTCTTCCTGAAATTGTATCGAGAGGTTTAAATTTATTTTTTTTTTACAATCGTGTCATGAATTTTGATGATGGTAACACTCTATAAAAAAAAAAAAAACAAAAAATCAGTCTCTTGCGACATTTTGAGACAAAGACATTTTGCGTTGGAGACTTTGATATTGCGTTTTGCTTCTATAATACACGGAATATTGTTTTATCAGTGGATTTTCGTACTTCATTTTCCGGTATTTATCATTGTTTGTCGCGCATTTGCGTTCCCGGCCCTATTGCTCAAATCAAAATAAAGGTTTTATTAATTTTGTTTCTCTGTATGCAATACGTTTATCTATACTTATTTGTTATTAAATATATGAATTGTCACATTTCGTCTTCCTTTTAGATTAGCCTGGCGTATCATATTAATTCTTTAATTTTCTACTAGTCATGTCGAATTCCAATTTACGTAGATAGTTCTAGAAAATAACACGGACCCTGGACTCCTACGCTCAACGACTGAGGAAGAAACCGGGAATACATCTAAATGAGATATAAAGATACATATATGATTAAGTTAGTCCCAAAGTTAGTTTGAAACTTGTGTTATGGAATACTAACTCAACAATACTATATTCTATAGCATATACACGTATAGATAAACATCCGCAAGACCCAGGTCAATCTGGAAAATATCATTTTCCATGTTGACCTGACCGGAGATTGAACCCGGGACCTCCAGTATAGCAGTCCGGCAAGATGACCATTAGTCGTCAGTCAGTCAGTCAGTCTATCGTCAGATAGAGAGAGAGAGAGAGAGTTTTAGAAAATAACACGCTCGATCTGTTCAAAATTAGTAATCTGTACAGTATACAGATAAAATACAAATAATATGTTTTAAAAAATAATAATTTTAACCATAAAAAAGCTTTTAATGAGAATAAAACATTCGTTTCTCGTAGAGGTAGACTCGTAGGCTTTCGTAGCCGCGTAGCCCGTAGCGCTACGAGAAAGATCAATACTTGCCTGCGTCGTCGTCGGAGTGTGTACGTAGATAACTGTTTATCAGTGCGTATCGCCACAACCTTCGCTTGGAGCTATTGTTCTAATATCAATGATAATGCCTGAACTTTTTATAACTGCATCGTTTTGTTCGTAATCCATGTAGAATACTATAAAATGTGTTTGTTTGTCATTATTTAACGCATTAGGTTGAGATGATTTTTTGTATGAAGTCGAAGGGCCGCAGACGTAGCCGCGGGACAACCGTTAATAAAGAAACATTCATCTATGAAAATTAATTTTAGCATAATATTAGTAAACTGAAAAGAGGTATGATTAAATGTAAAGGAATGTACAATATTTACAGAACGTCGCGGAAGCCGGAGCGCAATCTCCGAGGCATTTAATGAGAATTTTAGATTTTCTATAAGAAATCTCTTGGGGTTTACCTCGAAAATTTTTGTACAAAACGAATAAGTATAACGGAATGCGGTTTCCGACGCTCCGTCAACAATCCAAGGATAAATTCCAGCTCGGAATCAGACAGCACTCGTGAAGAACACGAGAAAGCTAGAACGTTTAAGGAAAATGTGGCTTTTAACGCGTCGTTAAAATTCCACTCAAAGACAACAACGATTTCGAAATTGTTCGAACATTGAAACAGTTAAACGTAAAACGGAACGGTGATAAAAAAAAGAGAAAAATAAAATCACAATCGAATTAGAGGACCGTTTCGCAGTTTGAAAGTCGAATAGCGATGAGGAAATTCTCCAAAAATCGAGGATTGCCGAATCGATTACCGTTTTTCAGGGCAGCCGCCGGTTCCAGTTTGCTCCCAGTTGATCCCACGACCCGTTTGACCCCGGGGAACGCCCCCTACACCCATTGGGCGTGCCCCCTCCTCCCCCCACCCTAAGACGGTGACGCGCGTCTACGCCATTTCGTGCGTGCTTTGGTCTTACCCGACGCGGCGTCCTACGTGAGCGACTGTTTGCTATGCTACGCTGTACGTGAGTGGATACAGCGATAACGACCAGCTTACCACCATCTCTTAACGCGATCCACTTTGAGACCTAAACTGATCTGCATCGCAAATTCGCACCATCGAGTTAAATACATTATTGTGAAAGCGATTCATTTTAGGTTCGTTCCTAAATTTCATTGGAATCGTTCGGTAAAAGTTGATGGCAGGCCTGCAGGGCAGGATTTTGTGGCATCGCAACGCGCTGTCTTGTCGTTCAATTAGGACTATAGAATTATTTATATCGTTTTGTTGTATGTGTGTATCTATATAGACAAGAAAAAAGGGCATAGGTGGCTATAATAGGCTATAAAAACTGGACCACTGGCCGAGAACTGGACATTCTCGAAAAACAAAGGGGTCAAATGGTTTGAAAATTTTTCGTCGCTTCTCGAATCTGTTTTATAAATTAAAAAATCAATGTTTTGAGATCTGAATTTCTATATTAGATTAGTACAAAGTATAATTATCTTCTTCTTCTTCTTATGTTTCTTCCACAGTAGTTGAGCGTCGGAGCCCAGGATCCACTTTCCTACTTTTTCGCTTACACTACGCGCGGTCGTCGGCAGTCGTTGTTTCACAATAAACTAGATGCTCGTCCCAGCTTCGCTTGGGTAAAATCATATAAAAAGAAACCTATGTCACTCCTAAAGGTTTCACCTATCCCTCTGTACCAAATTACCATAAAAATCGGCCCAGTAATTTTCGAATTTATTTCTTGCATACAAAAAAAGAAAAATATTTTCTCTTTATAATACGAACAAAGCAAAACAAATGCATGTTAAAGTAAATTTTGCAATACAATTGTAATAAAATGTATATTCAGACAGTTTACAATTGAGTTTTTGACAATGTTATTATTGTAATACCTATTTTCATGAGTGGAAATATTATCTAATTAGTACGGATTTTAATTGTTAAACAACTAATTTCTAAAGATATGATTTTGTAGCTTTCAGAATTATATCCATATTAATATTATGAATCCGAAAGTTTGTCTGTCTGTGCGATTTCACGGCAAAACCTATGGACCAATTTTGATGAAATTTGGTATGTATCCAATTAAATATTGCAGATCAAACATAGGCTACTTTAAAAAAAAAACAACCATAATTACTAATAATACTCCTTTCATTAAAGTTTGCACGACAATCATGTTTTATCCGCTTTCAAAGAGAAATTCATTAATACAATTTTACGTGTAAAAGTAGACGGTTATCATGTTCCGATGTAATTAAATCAACATAATTTTTTTTTCTCTTTCACGTCGAGAAATGCGTTTCATAAGGTTTCAAAAGAGATTTTCTAATTATTATTTGCAAAAATACGAATTGGTTGGTGAAACGTCACGACTGAAAAATAAACGTTTAATAACAGAAAATTTTCGGACTAAAGTCAACATTAGTTCAATGGCCGGTCGGAATTCGCTCATTCTCGATGAAACACAGAACTGAAATATTTTTTACAAACCATTTTTGTATTTTATTCCAAGACCTAACAATGAAGGAATGTTGATATGTTAACGGTTATTAACAGAAACTCACTATTTTAAATACGCGTATTATTCTTTTATAAGTTTTTGTTTAACTTGTGTAAATGTATTTAAGTATTGGACGTCTCTTCTGAAAAAATTTTTAAGAAGATACATTCAACCGATTAAGCTGAAATTGAATGTACACACAAGGACGCACATGGTTTTTACGGTTCCGTACAAAAATTAAAAATCGAAACCCGTATAAGAGGTCCACTCCTAAGAATCTGAATTGAAACAAATAAAAAGACTGATGATTATTAGATGTTTAATTTTAGCAAATAATAATTTGATAGAAGTAGAATTTTGCATTGAAGTTTATTGTGCCGCTTCTTCTGCACCTGCGCTTTGGAAAGTACATTTTTGATGTCAATAAGTGATGTTAATCTATGGATTTATCATCGTGAGTTGACATGATGACGTCAACGAGAATTTTAAACTAGAATAAAAAATTACAATTTAAATATACATATTATACAAATAAATAAAAAGCCAGACAATTCACACGAAAGTTTGTTTGAACGTGATGTCGGTTCAGTGCTAAATAGACACGCGCTGCAGTCTTTGCGGTTCTCCACCTGACCAATAAAAGTGTTTCTTTTTATCGGCATTGTGGTATGCTAAAAAGAGATAAAAAAACGATCGTTAGGTCGATCTGTTTTGTCCGTAAGGAACTGTATATAGTATATTTAATTCTGGAGATAGGACATGTAATGCCGACTCCAATTGTCGTCGAACAGTTCGCCAAACTGTGTCGGATTCGGTATACATTGCTGGTTTTTCATTGCGGTAAATAAAAGCACTTATACTAACTGCGCAATGTTCTTGCATTCGCGTCGACATGTGCCAGAGTTCGGCGACAGTGTAGAGCTGGTATAATATTTATCTACCGGTATCAGTACACGATGCGAATGTATCTACACTCCGTTTTTAGGGAGTCCGTCTTAGGGATTTATTTATTAAAATGAAATAAATTTAGTGACCACGAAAGCAATTTCCTATAAAGTCTATATACCTATTTTAATTTATCTTCTTCATAGGCGTATTCCTCATGGCTGAGGGTCGTGGTCATTACGTGGAATGAAACACACACAACAACTTTCTTGGCATTATTAATGGAGTGGTTTGCCATTGCCTTCTCCATTTCACACACAAGTTAATAATAAACAACCAGTGTGCAGGTTTCCTCACGATGTTTTCCTTCTCCGGAAGCAAGTGATGGAAGCGGGCGTCTTAACCATTACACCACCAGCGATTAATTTTAATTTATGCTGCTGTAAAATCTTAGAAAGATTGTTGTTTACTCGTAAGACATAACCAGTCAAGCGTGTATAGAACCACGCACAGTCCAGAGTTCCGTAGTTTACTACAACAATTATACAAGTGCGAATCGGATTCACTGACCAAGAGTTTCGTGCCACGCCACGTTCGAAGATTTATATTAGAATACAGTTTTAGGCGACTAATTACTCGTAAACATAAAGCCAACTTTGGTATTATAATTTTCCTGCTAATTACGTTATACACGAGTATTATTGGCGTAACGTTTGAATTCCTACACAATTTCCGACACCATGTTATATTGGTAAATGGAGTAAATGAATTGAAATGAATTCTAACAATAACCATTTCGTTGGTAGAGAGGTGAGGAACACTTGACTCGTAACGAAAATTGGCTCTTTAAAGCTTAATAATTAATATATACTTATCTTAATAATAACGAACGGTTTACTAAATCCTAAAACGGTTTTCCCACACCTTTAATATTTTTAATCTCCGACGCAAAAAGAGGGATGTAATATCCGAATACGAAAGTGTGTTTGTCATCCGACAAACACACTTAACGGTCAAAATTATTCGGATGTCGGACGGGTGGTAGTTATTAGATATTGTTGGTCAAAATCGGTTCAGCCGTTGAAAAGCTATAGCGAAATCAATATGGAAAGTTGTTGGTCTTTTTATTATTTGTTCAACAAATAAACTTGTTGAAAGACCTATCCAGCCACTCCCCATGCTATAGGAAAGATGAAAAGAATCATTCTCACATCACGTAAGGTACCCTAAAAATTAGGTTTTACCACTTTATAGGCGTGATTAATGTGTATGTACCCATACAAAATTAGGTACATCCAATGTGCCTGGGGCTTTAGGTACTGCGTCCGCTGGGATTTTATTACATTTCAATCCGGTGAACTCGTGTGCAAATTGTAAAATTATCACTTGAATCAATATTGGTTCTGACTTTTGGGGATATTTGTATGCACGGTTCGTTGACTGCGTATTTCAAATTTTAAATGTTTATTAATTCTTTTGCAATTGCGAATTGTATTTTCTGAAATATGTATTATGTAATGTTTATAAATTAAACTTTATATAACCACGCAAAAGTTGAGAAAAGTCTGCGTGCAAAATAGCGGAAGAAGATGCATCAAATTTTTTAAAGCAAGCATTGACTGGCTTGACATAAATATGTAAGCAACTTATATTCGATAAAATTGTCAGATGCGTCGTTTTCCCTTATGACTGAGGTCATGGTAACAACATTACCATTTACATTACCTGATAAATAAACCAAAACAATTAAATTATGCTTTCGGCAGTAAGTACGACTACCACATGCTACTAACCAAAGCGATTTCTTCCCCAGAGTTGAGCGCCAGCATCAAACGGGAGAAAATCGTGGAAATCTGTGAAGGATGCGGCCAGAAGATACAGGACCGGTACCTGATGAGAGTGGGGGACCTCTCCTGGCACGAGCACTGCCTCAGCTGCTGCGTCTGCGGGTGCCCCCTCGCCCACACCTGCTACACCAGAAACGCCAAACTTTACTGCAAACCCGATTACGATAGGTACCTGACACTTTCAATCAATCTTAGAAAAATCCGTCAAGCGCATCTTGAAATAATGCAAATCTATCTCATAATGGATTTTTCTAAAAAAATCAGTCATATGAAAAACGGGTTTTCTGATTTAGTTATAGTATTACGTTTTCAAGGCTGGTAGTAGATTAAGTTGCTTCTACCGCTTCCAAGTTAGGTGTGCCAAAGCGATTGTTTGCAATGCGATTGTGCTAAGCGAAAGGCTGAGCGTCGTGACTATTTCCTCTTGTCTTTACTCCCTTACTTACCTACAGATTGTTCGGCGTCAAATGCACCAGATGCGGCGACAGACTCCTGCCCCAAGAGATGGTGATGAGAGCCCAGCAGTACGTCTTTCACATACAATGCTTCGTCTGCGTCATGTGCTGCCAACCGCTCCAGAAAGGAGAACAATATGTCATCAGAGCCGGACAGATATTCTGCAGGCAGGACTTCGAAAAAGAAATGTACCTGATGCAGCACGCTGAAGACGACATGATTATTGACGATTCGGACCGACCTCGTGACGGAAGGCGGGGCCCGAAACGCCCAAGAACAATACTGACTTCAGCACAACGGAGGCAGTTCAAAGCGTCTTTTGAAGTCAGCCCAAAACCGTGTAGGAAGGTTAGAGAAGCGTTGGCTAAAGACACTGGTCTAAGCGTCAGGGTGGTCCAAGTCTGGTTCCAAAACCAGCGGGCTAAGATGAAAAAGATCCAGCGCAAGGCGAAGCAAGAGGGAGACAAGAACACAGAGAAGGAGAAGGACAAGGATGAGAAGAGCATTAAACAAGAGTCTCCGTCGAGCGAACACGGCAATTACTTGGGGTTGGATGGGTCATATTCTGCGTCGAGCCAGCCCCTGAATCCCAATCTGCCATATTCTCCTGATGGTAAGTTTTAAGTTCAGTGGCATGTGGTTCCCGCCCTAAATTCGGACCATTCCATATCTTGCCGCGGATGACGGACTAATAGAAGATATACCTTCACAGCTGATAGACAACAACAGCATTTTGAAACAAGTTTGACATCAGGCACGCGCAATGATGAGAGAGGGGATAAAGTTTAAAGTTTTCTCCTCTGTATAGTAAGACATTTTAATATAAACAATCTATATAAGTATATAAAACTCTTTCGTTACTGAGTGACTGACTGACAGACAACGTACAGACGAAACTACTGGGCGTAGGAAGCTGAAATTTGGCATGTAGGATGTGGAGAGTGTATGTGAGCACTAAGAGAGTATTTTCGGAAATTCCACCCCGAAGGGGGTGAAAACCTTTTATATGAAAGTTCTACACCGTTGAAGTTCGTGACGTGAACATTTGAGTTTTAGTTGTTTATAACAAATTAATAAATACGTGTTACAGAATTTTATGAAAATTAACCCTCAACCCCTTTGCAAAAGGGGGGTGAAAATTTGTATGGGACTTAATACAATTTTCAAGATAAAAATTGAAAATTGGTAAACATACTATTCATCATTTTTTTTAAAGAATGACCGAGATTTTACTATAAAATTCACGTGGGGTGAAGCCGCGGACAAAAGCTAGTACAGTGTAAAAGTGATATAAGATGTTTGACTCACCGTAGCACTAACAGCCGCCAAATACATAGATACATTGTTAAAAACAAAATGTTGTCCCTAGATTACCCGGCCCATTCCGGCGACAGCTTTTGCAGCTCAGACATATCCTTGGACGGGAGCAACTTCGACCAGCTAGACGAAGGCGCCTCTGACACCATGAGCCTTCAGAACCTGGAAGTGCAGCATCACCCACACCAGCACAGCGGGCACCAGGGTCACGAGCCCTTGAATCTCGGCACCGGAGCTGTTGTTAACCCTATAGATAAGTTGTACCTCATGCAGAATTCTTATTTCAGTACGGATCATTGATTCGCTGGGAGCCGTGGCGGGAGGAGATCCAGGGCTGGCCACAGAGCCCATCATTCTGCCATGGACCTGTGCACCAAGTCCACCGCCACGGCTACCATTGTTTCGCCATCATTTACCGACACCAACGCGCTTTTGGCTTCAGCTCTCAACCTCAACAAGTATTACGAGCAGTATTAATGTCCTTGTTTAAAGTTAATGAAATCAGAATTATATAATCTGTGGCGCGGCTTGGGCCATCGTTGCCGGCGACGGAAACATTTTTTCTGCCCCTTTCATGTCATGAAAATTATGGTGTATGAAATAAATAAAATTGTAATTATTTCAAAATCATCATTGTTCTCATTGTAAAAGCCTCTTGTACATATTTTGCAGATCTGTGTTTGAAAACATGTTAGATTGTGTATATAAATAAAAGACATGACGTGTGTATGTGTTTTGAATGAATTGAAGGTGTACAAACTTTCCTGTTATACAGTTTTACTAGATAATTACGAATATAACTATTTGCTGTTAGTATTTCCGAGACTGTCTCAAGAAGTTCTAAGCACTTTGCAATTGTGTAACAGTAAACTGAATCACTGATGTTACTTTCAGAGGCTCCTGGATATCGATTTTGCTAATCGCGTCTCAATAGTAGTGGTTTTTTAAGAACTGTGTATTAAGCTTAACATTTTAATTAAATGTGATGATTAAATTTACTTTTGGCGAATATAATTCTTAGATAATAAGTGTAAATACTGTACAGAAATCCTAATTAAAATTACTAATTTTAGTACACAATGTGGCTTTTGTTGCCAAAATTATATTGTAGAATTCCTGTTTAGCCAAATGAAAATTACTGGAAACGAAGCTTTTGCTGCATGTAGTGGTGTTATATATTGTAAATAGTAAAACAATCTGTAGTTATTTGTTAAGTATTGCGATGATAATATTCTAGTCAATAGTATACGCTCATATTTGATGTAAAGATCTGTATGTAGGTCATATAAATTATAGGTAAATAGTTATTGTGTTTTGTTAGTTCGAAAAATATTATTTAATGAAAAATGATAAATCAGACGGAATCATCAATTTTTTTGTTAACACAGAATATATACAAATTGACTGAAGTTGTTTATATTGTATTTTAACAAAAAAAATGTGTATAATAAAAAATAAGACAGCCATGCCATACGTAATATTCACTTTCACCGATAAATCGCGTAATATTTTCCATGCATACCTACAAATACAGGCCTACCTATAAATTTACTAGGATACTTTAATATTTACATGATGATAATTATTGTCTTGTACTTAAATTATATACTAGCAAAACCCTGACTGCTGGATTTATGAAGTGTTTTCCCTGAGACGTTAATTACCATGGCAGTATATGTACTTGGGTGGAGAAACACATGATAAGTAAAAACTTACTTTGGGGCTAGCTCAATCTGTGTGATTTGTCCTAATATTTATTTATTATTATTATCAATACAACACACTTCCATGGTGATAAACTAAATACTACCTATATTATTGTCCTTTTTAAAACGAATCTAGTCAAATGCTTGTAAATCATTTGTTATTATTAATATTGATGTGAAACTAGGTCTTATCTCTATACACTTAGACCATGTAATTTTATAAATCGATGTAAATCAAAAAAATAATAATTGACATTTTTGCGTTTCAATTAAAATCTTCACACTAGCACTTATTGGCAAAAAATATCAGGCAGATGGCTGGTAGCAAAAAGGCACTTTCAAAATGTTAGGTTTTCTTTTTATGCTGACAATCCATGGATTTAGTAAGTACTTCGTACAACGAGTACCTACTAATTCCATGATAATATCAAATCAACATAAAAAAAACTCGACTAAACTTAGCTCCTGACTGCCTGAAAAATCTTTAACTATTAACGCCATCTAGTGTCACTGACATAAAACTAACCAAAGTGTAAGTTTGAAAGCGCACCGCTTTCTCGGCCGTTCTAAAAAAAATGTAGGTACCTAGTGAAGTTAAACACACATCCCATCCAAGAGATTACAGAGGCCAAAAAATTGTTCACGGTTTTCCTAATCATTCCATACCAAACAATTGAGAAAGCAATGCAAAATTCTTCAGATTTGTATTGATTTTGCCTGAACTTAACAATTACAGTTATTAGAAAACTCGATTCCTTCTCATAAACAAAACTAGTCCTGTACTAATAAAGGTTGGAATTTGGTACTTTTAAGAATGTAACAAAATATTCTTAGGTTCAGAATATTTTTTAATTCTATAATACAACCAAGGTAACACAAGCGGCGAAAGATATTATTGAATAAGAGCCATGCCTTTTTTCTGGCGTGCTCCGTTGTTTTCTATAGGCTTTGACAATGACGTGCATTGACGTACGTTGTAACTCATCTGAATTTCTGCGTTCTGTCGACGGACATCAATTTAAAAGGACGGAGCGCGACTGAGCAATCGGGCATGGCTGAAATTTAGGAATAGCATTTATATTTTTTGTTATACCTACCAAAATTGTGATATTCAAATCGGCGCCATCTAGTGGCGAGTAGTAGAAGTTTAGACAGACGCATCAGCTGAAACTTTTCAATAAAAAAAAAAAACAAATGTTGAATTCAAAATGTTTTTATTAATTTAAATATATCTACAGTAACGTCTAGTATACAAGTACAGGATTATGAAAACATACTAAAGAAAACAAAGGAATCACAGGCGACAATGCCCATGCATCTATTTAGAAATCTGCGATTGGACCCCAGACTACAAACTTAGATATTAATAGCTCCATATATTGCCTGGACATCTTTTATAGCACGTTTCAAAACCATAAAGAATTAGATATTTTTACATAATAGAAAAGGCAATAACGAAACTTTAAAATATTCTAATTACATAATACTAATATTATTAATAATTATATATTACGAGTTGATAGTGGCTTTGGATAGCTCTTCCTTATAAATATTATGAAAAAGCGGCTTATGTCTTAATGTCTATTCTTCACATCTGCGATGGTGTGCGCATTAAAACTAAGGCCTCAACCACACTGCAAGCCTAACGCGATCTGTTAGAGCCATGCCCCATTGCTCAGTTGCGACGCAGCACGTCACGGCTCCGTCAACTTCTGTTGTTGTCTGTCGACGGCTTGACACTTATGCAGGCTATACACTAATGCCACACACTGCCGGTTTTGATGCCTTGCGGCAAAAACTACGTAATGTTCGTTCATTCGCGGCAGCATCTATCAGATGGCTATAGTGTGTAGCGGGCATTAAACATATGAAACACGCCTTCACCTTGAATAAAATTTGGTACGTGATGTCTAGAGGAGACGTTGTGTGTGACTGAGACAGGCAGCTTATGCGCTAAAACTGCACGTCTCGCAGCAGTAGACATTTCAACATTTGCCCCTAAATTAATTTTAACTATACCCAATCTGTTTAAGTAATTTAAATAAATGTACACAAATTTTGTGTATTTTCCTTGAAATATTTACCTCAATTAAATCAATATCTTTGCACAACACTACTATTCTTAACTAGCTTTTGCCTGCGGCTTCGTCCGCGTGAACTCCCCACGGGAAATGTACTTTTTGCCGGAATAAAAAGTAGTATATGCCCAGACATATACTGCTTTTTATTCCGGCAAAAACTACGGAGAACCTTATGATTAACTATACGTATGAGAAATTTCAAGAAGACTATTATTGTAATATGCAAAGACATTATTTCTAAGGAGTATATTTCAATAAAAAAAACAGCATAAAGTGCTCACTTTTGTTTAAATACCCACACAAACTGAGTAAATGTAATATAGATTACACATAGAGAAAATTGACATAATAATAATCAAAATTCGCCAGCTAACATATATTTCTAATACATACTAAAAAAAACTACCGTATTTAAATTGTTACACTACGAAGATATAAATACTTTTATAATGGGAACTAGGTATATAATACACAATTTACTAATTAGTAATCAAAATACCACTTAACAGATTTACAAGAAACAAACAAAATGGAAAATCTTTATCGGAATTTTAATAAAAAATCCCACTAACATTTTTTATTTACAATAACAAAGTTAAGCAAAAATTAGCACGTATTAGATTTTAATTGGTGAATGAAAGCTAATTGACAAAAATGTAGAATTACCACAAGAAACGGATAAAAAGCAGTGAAAATATTTGCCCAGAGAAAATAAATAACGTATGTTCTTATTTAAAATATTTTTAGATCGACGAATGTGGTTATGAATTTTATAGAATCTACACTTTAATTTCATAATTAACAAGATTATTCACTATTCGTAAAAAAATCTACATACTACAAAATTTATTTAATGATCGATTGAACCCTAAATGTATTAACAACCCAATTTTATATACCGAAATTCAAGTACACAATTGAGAATTGCCTATGAATTTGAATTGTTAAAACAGATACTTTTTTCTTATGTCAAAAATAAAATTTTAAATGGAGCATGTATGACTGTAATGTATATTGTGACGTCACGGATTTTGGAGTCAAATTAGCATTTCTAATATACATTAATGAGGCCGAAAAAATAGTAAATTTCTTAATTAATAAAACTGATCAATTAAAGTGACAGTATCGTGTTTGATTATTGAAATACCTTGATATTGATATTTTACCGATATAGATAATTTCATATTTTACCCAAGCCAATATAAAACGATTGCTGTGCCTATTTGTTTTTCTTCAATGTGTAGTCAAAATCACGCTTAGATTAATAATGTAAGTTACTATTGATAAAGTAATATTATATTTATTTAATATACTTCACAGAATTTCCTATAACATTGTTTTTTTTATGTTTTATGTATAATTATTTCAGTATATATAATAAATGGTTAACATTATTTATATACAAAGATTGCCTTTGATGTTGATACATTGGGCTATTTAAAGAATATTATTTATTTGGTGTGGTTTCGCTCTAGAATATGACCACTCCATAACCTCCCGTGGACGTCGTACGAGGCGACTACAATTCAAGGAGGGTTGACGTGAGGCAGGTGGCCGGTTGTAAAATCACAGCCGAATCTTTTATTCTATTGTATATAACCTGTTATTTTACTGATGTACCACTTAACTAAATAATATTTATAGTGAATCCTATACAGTATTATGTTCAGAAATTATTACAACAAATTGAGGCTATTTATAATTTTACACTTAAAAAAGCTAAAAATAGGCAACACTATCGAGTAACATATGCCGTCTCACTCATGTAAACATTGGATGAGAGAGACCGAAGATATTCTGTGCTAATTGTTACTTAATTTATATAATTAACTGGCAAATGGTCTCATAAGCCCCTACTCAATACATTTTGTTATGTTTCTATCTACAACGACCTTTAGTTTGTTATTTTTCTATCTAACCTTACACCTTAAAACTTATGTGTTAAAAATCATTACTATGTTTCATCAAATGAGTGAATATTATCACATAGTGTTTGTAGTGAGCTAGCACGAGTTTTACTGAGAACCTACTCGTATCTCCACTGTCATTTTTATGGAATATAAGCAGCGCTTAAAAAAAGAACTATTAAATTTACATATAAATTTTGGCCATTGAATATATGATTATATTTTCGCTAATATTCGTGCTAGCCGGAAGGATATAGCTAATATGGGCACTGATTATTGCCTTTAGTAACATTTACGATTTCGTTGTCGTGTGTTAGTGATGACTATATCAAAAATATCCGTATTTGGTGACACATATCCAGTATCCAGTGATGAAACTAATATTAATATAAATTAATTATATTTATACATTCATCAGTCACATTGATATAAGAATAAATATTTACACGCAATAGATAAAAATATTTAATACACAAATTGTTTTAAATTTGAACATATAAAACAAGGACAAGCGATACTGAAAAACATGTAAGTGGAGTTGATATGGCTGAGGAAGAAACCGAAACACTCAGATGGGAGAAAGAAATGGCTTATGGCATTAAGTGCACCTATTGTGACACCTATTGTACAAGACATGCAATTTATGCCGAAAATAAATATTAAAAGTATTTTTAACTTCTTAACATTAATTTCGAGTTTGCTGGCTATATCAACGTGACTAATTTTTCTTAACAATTAGCTTACTAATTTTATAAGACAGCGTGTAATTATATTCAATCTTGACATAGATGAATATAAGTACATAAGTATAGATATATCTCAATCAAATTGCACACAAGTATCTATGTAGATTGAACCAATCAATTAACAAAATAGAGGAATAGTCGTGTCATATAAAGACAGAAAACAGATATTTTTTGCCATTGCAATACCACATCGAATAGACTACAGTCTGTCCAAAAAGTGATTAAATAAAATGACGGCGCTAACTCCTGTTGGCTGGCAACACTGGGTGTTTATCAACCAATCTTAACCATTATATTTGGTATTGCAATGGCAAAAAAAAATTTAGTTCGTCAAAAATCCGTTTTCTTAACTTTTTGGACAGATTATGAATTCGTTGATAATCACGCAGTGTTGCCAGCCAAAAGGAGACAGCCCCCTTATTTATTTTCTACTTTTCATATGACAAACTGTAAATTTAATTTTCAATTGATATATAATCCTACTGAAATAATTACCAAGACCGCATATGTTTTCTGGATAAAATTTAGATATTTAAGCTTCCCCGTTGAACTAATGTCTAAAGACTAACAATAAAAGTCTCTTTTATATTAAACTTATTGTTTTAGGTGAAATTCCACTCTGTATTTATGCAAACAGAAAATTTAAGAGTAGTTAAATCTACATAGAAGGTACTCCCACAAAGTAGTTACAAAATATCACATAACATTTGTTGTCTTTGTTATATTTGTTGAAAGGCAAATATTATATAAATTGTGATAGCTGTGAGAAATATAGACATTGAAAACTGAAGAAAAGGATTTCATGGAACTGTGAATATTCGAGCATTATGACCGCCGTAATTACCGTCCTTCAAAATAAAGAGCCAATCTTAAAAATCAAACATTGATTTTTCAATTTTACACTACACCCATCACAGATTATTCGTAAATTAGGGTAATAAAAATATTCTTGTATTTGTTGAAATTTGAAGGAGGAATAACGACGATCGAAGTGCTTAAAAACTCACCCAGAAAACGGCAATATACAGATCTGCCACGAAAATTAAAAAAAAACTGTATACGAACTATTTTTTTTGCCATTTCAAATACAAACGGTCAAGATTGGTTGGTTAACACTGGGTGTTGCCAGCCAACAGGAGACAGCGCCCACTCATTTTATTACAATTTAATTTTAATATAAATTTCTACACTTTCTTGACAGACTGCAGTACTGATGATTTGTACGAGTGAAACGTAAGACAATGACAGAGAAAGCTATAGCTTTCTCTGTCTACAGTGATAGAGTACCTTCACAAACGTACTCATACGGGTTACTAGTAATACGCCGACAAACATTGCAGGACTAGACAATGAACATCATTTTAAAAAAAAAACTTTATTTGACGAGTTTTGCTATATGTTGTTACATTTTCTTTTATACAAAATCATATGAGACAGAAATAGACTCGCGATGAATCGTTTCCTCTCTATCGCAGGTAAGATGTGTGACTGAGACGCGCATTTCACGAAGAGCTCTTCATTTTATACTGTATGTAATATCGTATGTATTGTTGTATCAAAACTCGGAGAACAAATATTGTTTATGGTGTCAACGTTCTTGTCCTATGACGTTTTACATGTAACCCTATATCGATAGGTGCAATATATGAGTTAATATATCTATAGCTGACTTATAAGACTTAATTACAATAATTATAACTAGCAGGCCGGTTGAGTCTTAGGCAGATAATTTGGAACGACACGGATTGCAAGGGTAGAAATGGAAAAGATCGTCTTTGAACCTTAATGCCAATATATAAGGTTCAAAATATGATGGCAAAAACGATGCGGCAGATGATATTTATATAATAAGCAAACAAAAAAATTAAAATGCATCGTCTTTGCAATGATCGCGTCTGTTGTATCCCTTACTGGGAAGACAGAGACGTGAAATTTTACAAATGCTCTCCTTTGAATTTTTTTTTGTCATAAGATTTTATTAAATTAATATTATATTACTATACAATTTCACGTCATTACCCCTTACCGGGTAGACAATGCCCAATTATTGCTCTTTAAGAAAGAATTAACCGTTGCGTTTATTGGATTTCGTGGTTTTATTTTTGGTTAAGTATTAGGGCGGAGACTTCGTTAGTGCCCATTAAACTAATAAAACTTAATTCATTGTTCCGATAATAACAATGTAACACTGTGACCCATTTTACGCCAAACATAAATATTTTTATCGAAAGGGTCAAAATTTATGTTCTATCCTATCAAATAACAGCAAACAAATGACAGATACATAACCTAAATAGCGAGGAATACTTTTATATGGCAACAAAAATAGTTTTATCCGTACCGTGGTCCCAAATTATCTACCTAAAACTCGTCTGCTTAGCAATAGGAAAAGTTAAACAGGTTTCAGGTGGCCACCTCCTCATTCCCACCTTCGAATTCCAACTTGACGTCACCGCTCAGACCTTCGACGTCCACCTCATTTTCCGATGCATTAAGCATGTTGAGTGTCACCTATAGAAAATAATATGTTATACAAAATTCTCTTTAACAACTTTGCGTGCATTCGACGCTGTGACACCAGGTGTTAACAAATCACTCGAAGTGTGATTTGTTTGACCGAGAGATCAACTTGCACGATTGATGTAATCGAAAATCGTTTATGTCCTTTAAATAGTTTTTAAATTCTTACCGGAGTAGCTTCTGCATTCATAGCTGCATGTATCAACAGTGATATTTACAATCAATATTGTAATATATATATATATTTATTACAATATTGATTATCACTGTTGATATATGCAGCATTGAATGCAGAAGCTATATAGAAAATAATTGTATTGTATTGATATCTACAATCTAAATGAAATTGACATCAATAAGTTATATATTTGACCGGAAATCTAATATGAAAACTAATCAATAATTTAGCAAATATCTACAAAAAATATATCTACTTAAAATTTTTGACAAGACCACAAAAACATAATAAAAAAACTATCATCAAAACACACGAACACGACTAAATACTTAAATGAATCGTACTAATCAAGAGTTAGAAAAAAATGTCTATCTAATCTATAGTCTATGGCAAACATGTGTATTTTTAAATAGAAATAAAAACGTGTATTGTGCATGCTATAGCCGAGTGCCAAGGGTAAGCAGCGGGTGTCATCTGAGACCTATAGATTTTAATGTTTTATGGTCTTTTTACATCATAGATTATCATAGATGACCAATCAGGACAACGGTCATTTGACCACTGTATTTTTGTCACCCCAATTTTTATTGTTCGTTAGGCACTGCAAGGTCTGTTTCAAAATCTGGCAAAAATTTATAAAATTCTGGCATATTTTGACTTTTGTTTGAAATCATATCGCATCGTGGTACAAAATCCTTAAATCGAATATATAAATATGCAATTAATAGTTTTCTTTTTTAAGTAAATTTTTTAACCATAAGTTTTCATTTTTTAAGAGTGATAAATATAAAAATTTGTCATTTAATGCCAATTTTTCTAATGGACTTTTGGTAGTAAGTTTTCCTATGTTTGTGTGTGATCAATCAATATGGTACTTAAGTTTATATCTATGCTCTTGATTAATGAACGTATAGTGTAATAAAATTCCACATCATTAATTAATTAATTATGCATCCTATTTGTATGTACAGGGCAGTAATGAAATGTTTTTAATTGTCTGTCAAATATCTTATATTTAATTTAAATTCCAAGAATTAACAAGCAAAATGTGCTGACATGAAATCCTTGAACCAAAATCTAGTATAGTCCTCTAGTCTCTAGTTATGTATAGGTATCTAGCTTTAAGTAAGTTTCTCTTGTCTTCCATTTAACCATTTTTTTAATAAAAGAGGGATTATTTTAAATGGAAGCATAAGTAATATGGTTTGCTCCTTCTATTAAAAATGTATAATTGTCAGGTTACAGCGACAAGTCTCGCACAGTGTGTTCGCTTTAAATTAATCTTACAATTTGCCCCGACTTTCGCCCCACATGACGACACCCAAAAAATAAAAACTCACACTAACAAAAACAAAGGAAAGTGCGCCACAACTAATCGTAATATCATTGGGTGGAAACCTCGGCGTTTTTTCCTAACCCTGTCTGGGGCAGGATGCCCAGTGTGGGGGCTACCTGTGGGGGCGCCGGCGGGTGCGTCATCAACGTGCTGCTTACCTGCCGGACCGGTATACCTGCGTCCTCGAACGCTTTTTTCTTCAGCGTCGTCCGAATCTGCGTTCTGAAAATGTGGTGAATGAACTGTGATTACATGCTGGAAGACGATTAGTTGGGTTCACTTTACATTGAAATATTGAGGTTCTTGATAGCCTCTCTTAGTGGATAAATTAAAGAGAAATTCAATATAAATGGACCGTAATAAACTGGTACTTTACAATATTTGAAAATGAGGCTCTGTTGTTAAAGGATATGCCAGTGGTTTCCTGGGGCCACCTTCGGCCGTGACGTGAATCTCGTGATACATCACCGAAAAAGTGCCTGTGAAGGTCTAATTTCTGAATAAATGATTTGAATTTTGAATTTGAAGACTCGTGGTGAGTCGCTACTACACACTGAGTTTATGCCAGGCTGCAGTCTCATGTTAAAAAGTCATGGAAAATTAACTTACACGGTCCTATTTTTAATGTGTTGACTCAACTTATTGAGGTCAATGGCAAACCGATGGACGCAGGATCGGAGCATCTCAATCTCTTCTTCAGTCCATTTACCGCTGAAATCGAAAGTTTACTTTACAAGGTACAGTCTCTCGTAATCATTACACTATGTACATAATATAATAATGCTTGTAATTATATTCAAATATAACCTAATCAACAATTTTGATTGACCATTGACGTCATATATGTATAATTTTGTACAACAACGATTTTGGAACAAGGGTGTTAACGTTTAAAGGGAATGGTAACACTCATCATCATATTGAGTGTGTTATTGCTAACACTGGTGTCAGAGTTTATTCAAGTCGCCTAAAGGCATCGGACATGACTTTTACGACTACTTACCGCCATCCAGAGGCCGGTTAGTCGCATACACACTAGTGAACTAAACTGCCCACCACTGTCTAGGTTTAATGGTAACTAAGATATTGGAACATACCCCGGCTGGGAGTCACCCATAGGGTGAAGCAGCAGAGTCATTTCCGACAGCTTGTTGAAAGCTATCCCTGCCTCGCGGAAGATTTCCCCGACCTGGAATTGAGATATTTTAAAAGTCATACGAATACCACCAGATGATAAATGTCTAGATTAAAATCACAGCTGGGACTGCAAATTAAATTTGTTTTATAGTGCAACCTATATTTATTTATTTTATTCCTTTCCAGTTGAGGACGCAAACATAAAAAAATGGGGTCGTGCCCCAGATCAGTTTAGCACCCATTGACCTCAAAGACTGACTGTGCTGTGGAAATTTTTGAATAGGATTATATTTTATAACTTTTTTTTTACTTGAGGAACATGTATGTTTCTTTAGTATAGAGTTATACATGCAGTTAACACCAACTACTGTATAAGCATTCCTTCACATTGCATTAGCAATGTTGCTGCTAATAGGTACTTGGAAAAAAATATGCAATAAAAGTGAATAATGACAATATGTATGAAATGTTACTATTTCTTTTTACCTACAGGTATTGTATGAAATATCATTTCAACAATTTCGTTTGCACACATGAAGAGGTTAGTATTGAATAAAGTGTAATCTTACTTTTGCGGCAGAATTGTTCATCGTTGAGGAAAAAGATCCAGAAGAATCAGAGGAACTGTCGCTCTCGGAGAAATCCACCGCTAATATTTTTTAAAGACACTCCCACAAAAATGTCTATGATGTAAATAAAATTCAAGTAGGTACCAGAAAGCTAAATCGAGTTAGCCAATGGAAATGTATATATTTTCGTTGGCCTTTATAGCACGAATTGGAGAATGGGAATTACTTTAGCAGCGTTAATTAATTGAACCGTAATTTTCAAATTTCGAGTCGGCGAAAACCACAGGTCAAAGCGAACGATGCGAAAAGCGATCAAATCAATCAATGACAGACAGATGAAGCAGAAGCAACAAGAGGCAAATAGCATAGATAGACATAGACCAGGCAAACAACCGGAATAAGTTCGGCCGCACACGTGCAGTTTCCGAATCAGGAAACTGAATTCAGACATCTGTATATTCTTTCCTTTTATTCATATAAAATGTTCACAGACAGAACTGCACACGTTCCTTGCTTTTACCGAATGGAAAAAATCCCACAATGTAATATTTTTACATGTATGAAAAAATCCCAATGAATAACTTAATCCAAGACGTAGCGATGGCCTACATGTTGACTGCCGCCCCGTACACATACTTACGGAAGGTTCAAAATAGACGTTTTGGACCTGTTGTGTGTGGCAAGCGGATGTTGCTTGCCATAAACAATTATAGAACAAATGAATGAAAATATGAAGTGCACTGTCAGAATGAATGAAATGAACTAAATATTATATTACCGAATGAATGTAAATCATGAAAATATTGTTTGGTGTGAACTGTGAGGTTTGGCGTGTGTAAAAATAAAATTACTTCGTTGAGTTGATTCTAATACGAATTACAGCTAGATTTCCGAGTTATTAGTATTTAAGTGGTTTAGAAATATTACCATCATGCTGTTTTGTGACGGTTTATATGTGATTGTTCTGCATTGACGATCGAAAAGTAGTTTCAAACATCGCCACGCCTAACCCCTGCGATGCACCCCCAATTTCGTAATTATCTGCAAATATACAGATACATGTGCACTGTAGTACTTTACATATAGCTAGGATAGCTACACTGACGATGTGCTGATCCGGAGTTTATATTCGTGTTCTTTTCTTTGTTTTAAAAATGAAACTTATTCTAATTTTATCCTTCTTTTCGCTGGCCTCTGCCTATGATAAAGGTAAGGAACTTTAGTACCTAACAGACTTTTCATAATTAGATATGTAATTAAAAAACTTAAAAAAAATATATGTTTGTGAATTTTTTCTTTATTATGTACTTAATTATAAAAAATCTGAACATGTTATTTGACAACTTTTAAAATAGTATTCATAAGTAAAAACTAATTAATTAATTTAATTTTACATTGTTTAAGCCTCATTTTATGGCGCCAGCTATATTTCTTATCCACTGCAAGAGGCCAAAGGAGTTACCGATATCAGTTTCCGATTCCGGACTCATTTGTCTGATGCTTTGCTGTTGCTGGCTGCGGGCAAAACTGACTACTGCATGGTGAGATAGTCTACATTTAAATCTTATTCGTACACTCTGTCACACCTATCTGTCTCTATATGAACACAATAAACTAAAAGACTACCAGATTTTACCAATTAATAGTGTTATTTCTGAGGAAGGTTCAGGTGTATAATTATATGGACATAAATCATAAGATTACATAGTAGGTAGTACAAAAACTTGAATATATTTTCAAAATATTTTGTTACATTTGTAATCTCTTTATTGCACAAAGAAAACACATACAAAGAAAGCAGTAAAAGAGACAATTTTGTATTCTTTGTTAGCTTATTTATTTATTGAATTATAATCAGGCAGTTAACAATAGTTTTAATAGTTTATAAAGTTCTATAGCCAATTAACTTTAGAAAGTCACTTCATTGATATTATTTTATCTGATTAAATTTTTAAACAATTTCTTCAGGTAATCTATTTTTATTAGGAACCACAAGATTGCTGTGGAATTTCATATCATTTTTAATTGTATGTGCAGTTAAGATACAGTGTCATGTATCTATCCCCTACAGTGTATACAGAGCCAAGGGTTGCGAAAGTCCAGGGCCACATTTAGATGTATGGCAGTCAAGAGCACAATAAATTATCCAAATTGCAAGTTCAGCCTAGTCACACAAAGTGCACTAAAAAGTTAAGCCTATTATACTGATTCAATGTTTTTAACAGATCCGCTTAGAAGGAGGTAGATTAAAACTCCACATCAACCTTGGCGCTGGCGAGAGTGAGTTGTCGTCACCTAAAGGATTGCACCTGAACGACACTCAATGGCATCATGTCAGCATTGTTCGGAGAGAGGCCAACCTCACTATGAAGGTAAAGACTTTTCTCTCAATATTTCATGGCACAGGCTCTATATATTGTTTATGCTTAGATAAAAATGAAAATACTTTATGTTTGAAGGTGGACGATACTGCTGTAAAAAAGAAACTACCCGGAAGATTCTTCGAGCTCAACATTCATTTCGGAGTGTTCCTCGGTGGCCAAGGGGACTTCTCGGAGCTGTTTCTAGGCCACATGGAGAACTTCAGGGGATGCATGGAGGATGTGAGTCAACAATGCGAGTTTTTAATTTAAACTGGGTTTTTTTGTTGGTCCTGGGTCAATGACGCTTTGTGCTTAATGTGGGCTGTCAACTGTTGTACATTAATTTATTTAAATAGTGTTTATTATGGGAGAATAATGGGCATCCTTAACAGTCATCATTAATATCAATATCTGCTATTGACTATTTTCCAGGTATTTTACAACGGCGTGAAGATAATAGAGAAGGCGCGAAGTCGCAGTGGCTCAGTGCACGTGGAGGGCGTCACATGGAACTGCGCTCCGGAGTTCGATGCCGACATCAATTCTGACATCAGCTTCGTCGACGAAGGCGCCTATCTTATACTGCCGAAGATCAACTCCAGAGCTGGTGGAAGGTAATTTTCATCCTTTTATAGCTTTTGCCCCCGCGGTTTCGCCCGCGTTTTCCGCAGATAGTGTACTTTTTCCAGCTCGTAATGAGTACGGAATACTAACAAAATTGGTTGATTATTAATGTGTGAAGAGGTGACAAAAAAACATTGCATGCAACCTACCCTTGAAACCCTTGAAATCTTTCACGACACTAGAAGCTTGTGTCGAAAATGAAATTTTTAAAATAAACTCACATGTCAGTTCTGTCATAGTCTTCTACAATTTTTAAACCCTCAGATGGAACATAGAATTCAAGACGATAACCCAGAACGCCATAATCCTATACAACGCTGGCGGTGGCCGCGGTTCAGATTTCCTAGCAGTCGAGATCCTAGATGGCGTTGTGCGAGTCAAGATGGCGCGAGGCCAGATTGTCCACACGTTGAGGGTCAACGACGGACAATGGCACAAGATGCATCTCACGTTCAACCCTTCGCTTATTGAGGTTAGTTTGATATTTTAACCGTGAATTTGATAGCCGAGGAGGTACTATAGATAGCTTTGGAAGATGATACTTCGACGCGGGCTTATTGGTGGATGAGATTCTGAAATAGTGACAGGTCTCTAGCCAATCAGCTATGAGAGAAATCTACTGTGTGCAGCCCCTAATTGACTTTCTCGATTGACGGGAGAAGCAGATAGCACGATGTGTTTTCTGTGTCTCTGACCAGCATGGTAGCTGCTAAAATTATCTTCTTATAAGACGCTATGCGATTTTCATGTTATATATTTTGATGATATTTTTTATTTATTTTTATATGACACTTTTTTCATGACGTAGCATAGAAATCCAAGCTTTTCACGTTTTCATTCATTTATTTGACATTCATAACAATAATCTGATTTCTACTCGCAATTTCAGCTTACTTGTTTTTTGTGTAAGCTACGGAAGCCATTCAGTACATAGATTTATTATGAAATTTAAGAGGTTTTTGGGAGATTATTTATTATTTTAGAGAGGTCTAATATAAATTTATAAGATTTAGGGTCTTCCACTAGCGTTCTTGCCTCCCCTTCATCGGACGACGCAAATATAATGCTATACAGAATTGTATTTGTTGGTGTGAAGCATCGATTTATATTACATGTAACTATTTTTATAACATAGTCAATACTAACCAAACCCTCTCTAATAAGTAAAGAATAAAAATTTAAGAGCTAAAATTTACAAATCCGAGGACAAAATACGGGTTTACACTTCATTTCCCACCATCGAGTCGATTCGAAGTGAGACGCAGCAAACCAATCACATTGCGTTGTGGTTGTCGTTGCGTCACAATGGCGCACTGTGATTACTCAGCTGTCACTGCGAATCGACTCAATGGTAATATAAATAGCAAAGTTGTCCGACGCTCATTGACTGAATAACATAGATGACCTAATACCCAGCAGTGAATGTTATGATTGGAAATTATTATAGAGGCATATGCGATTTTTTTTAAAGATAATTAAACTAATGCTGCACGCGAACGATAAATACACGAAATAATCTATTGATTACAAGTAGACTTTGTTTGTTGTTATAGCTTTTGTTTGCGACTTTTTCGCGAAATCTCTAAGTGTACTGCTGCGATTTCAGAGGAATCTACATACCGAATTTCAGCTTTTTATGCCCAGTAATGTATGCTGTGCGTTGTCTTTTAGTCAGCTACGTTTTTTTAACTACCAATCAGGCAAACAGGTATGTGGCCCACCTCATAGTAAGTGATCACCGCAGCCTGTGTCGCACGCTCGTTGCTTATTTTTTGGCCTTTTAAAAAGACTAAAGAAAGGGCTGCTCCGTCGCTAAATGGCGGCGGAGACGACTGTGAAAACGATAAGATGAGAGAGAGTACATGCAGGCAGCGAACAATGTTGGTGGTACTAGTATAAAAAGAGTGATTTATCTGGTATATAACGTGGTGGAAAGACGAGCTAAGCCTAACATTGGGACCTAACTGGACAAGAGTGGCTTTGGACAGATACCAATAGAGGCAGTTGTAGGAGGCCTTTGCCAAAAGGCATACCAAGCTCAGAGATATTTTACAGGAAAATGTTTCAGTCGAATCTTGATCTCAGCTTGGTAAGCGTGGAAGTGCGGCTCAGCGTGAAAGGCTAATTATTAATTATTATTATCTGATAATATATTTAAGAAAATGCGAATATATACTGTATGTACGAATACCGCCATTGTAGTCGTACTAATGAACTGTGCGCAGGTTTCCTTATTATGTTTTCCTTCATCGTAAACTGAAGAGACATCCTTGGTCCATGATTAGGAACAATAGCATTCTCAAAGAGGGTTGACGTCAGGCGGGTCGTAAAACAACAGCCAAATCTTCGAAATTGTAAAGCAATTTTCTATGCAGATCCCAGACTTCACGGCCTCACAGCCCCTAATGTAACCGGGAATATGCGAGATAAAGAGAGAGTTTTCCTCCACCGCCAACAAGTCTAAAACACATGAATCAGTTTATACATTTATGTAGATGATGATGTAGAGATCTATCTCATGTCTAAACTTTAGATCACTTCAGATAACACTGTCCCGTGGGCAATATAATAATTTATTTGTTGTTGTGGCGATTGGTTGTCCAATAGTTAATTATTTCTACTCGACTCAATGGCTTCCCGACCCTAGAAGCCGTCGGCCTAGTTCTCAAGTATACTCCGAGTCTACAGCTATCAATTCTATCAAGCACTTTTGTTATTGGCTGCGATTTTATTGCTAAAATGCAATGCATGAAGTTTATGTGTTTATTATTTGAACGGAATATCAGATTTTTTTTTCGAGCAAAGCGATTATTTTGTCTGTTTTTACTGCTAAACTTGTCGATTGATTTTTTTAATTATAGGTACTATGTAATGCAAAATATGACGTGAAAAAGTGTGAAAGTGTAATTTCAGAATGAATGATTTTATTTCATTTAATAAAATACGTATGGAAATCAGAGACGAAAAATAAAAAAAATCTTTAAGAAAATTACCTTGAAACGCAGCAATAGTGAAAAATGTTGAACACGGAAAAAAATCTTCGCGGCAAACGGAGTTGCGAGCGAAAGCATTTTTTTTAAAATCTAGCTTGTAGGTGTTGTGTTCCACTGCTAGGCAAAGGCTCCCCCTGAGCGAAAGCATTGTTTGATATTCATAGATAATGTAAAGACTTTTTGTAACACAAAATTTTATCAAATATGCTGATGTTAATTTCTCTGGTTCACGCCCTGGTATAAGACAATTTCATATCTTCGTGTGGATGTCGTACGAGGCGTCTACGGGATAAAAAGATTTGGCAACTAAGAAGTCACAGCATTTCCAATGAGTTTGACATCAAGCAGGCAGGCATAGACGTGTCTACAAAATTTTACGGTTCATTTATTAAACGAACATATAAAACCGAAAACACGCAGATGAGAGAGAAATGAAAGAGACAGAGAGAGAGACACAGGGCAGAAAATATATTTTATACCACATAGAATCACCCTATGTCATTCAGTACCAACTGATGAACTTTTAACGGTTCTACCAACTCCATGTTTTTGTCGAGTGTACCATTTATGAATGAACTAGTGTTATACCCATAGTATTTACCTATAAGCGTCAGTAGAACTATGCTCAGTTATCGGTATAAAAACCTGACATTTTTGTTTTACAAAGTTCAAAAATGTATATACGAATGGTAGACTTAAACGCAATATGAAGTTTTGTATAATCTCTGTGGCGTAATGTCCACCACGCTCGTCCACTATCTGGAGGTCCTGAATTCGATTCTCGACGCGGGCAAATTCCACCACTTCCGGTGAAGGAAAACGTCGTGAGGAATCCTGCACTTTGGTCGATTATCAACTTGTGTGCGTAATGGAGAAGACAATGGCATGCCACTCCATTCATAGTGCCAAGAAAGTCGTTGTGTATGTTTCATTCCACGTAATGACCACGGCCTTCTACCATGTGGAATACGATTATGAAGATATAAAGAAATATATACATATATTCACAGCTGACAGTGGACAATATCGCTATGAGCACGCGAATCGAGAGTGGCGGCACGAGGTATCTGGATCTATCTGACTCTTTCTTCCTCGGCGGGATAGAGAGTGAGAAGAGACAGCGGGCCTTCGCTAAGGGGATCAAGGCCGCCGATTCTAGTATTATGGTGAGTTAATTGTTTTTGGACTCTGTAGATATGCTGTTTTAACCCTCTTTTAAGAGGGTTAAAAACAGCAAGTATAAGCTTGACCGGTAAGTGTGCTTTAGCGACACACTTATCACACCCTTACCGGTGCCTTACACTCACACTTACCGACCAAACTTATAACACCCCTCTTTTAAGAGGGGTGTAATGAACTTAATATCATCTTAATGTGCAATGCACACCGCACTATCATTCAATTATTTTTTCCAGGGCTGCATAAAGCCTATAGAAGTGGACGACAAGTTGTTGGGCCTGCCAAACGCGGTGGTGACGTATGGGGTCAGTCCTAAATGTGTGTGGTGGTATCCGTGTCACGCGAACCCCGCCAATTCGCCGTGCGTGCCACGGGCCACGTGCGAACAGCACGGCGTCGATCATTTCACGTGCAAGTGTGACACGGATCTGTGCATCAACCCAGATTACGCTGAGAAGTATAAGGTACTATTATTAGTACATTATATACCAAAACAGTAAAGGAGTAGCATTGTTTTCTTTTTGACGACCTCGGTGGCGCAGTGGTAAAGTTCTTGCCACTGAACCCGGGTTTGATCCCCGGTCGGGTCATGATGGAAAGTGATCTTTTTCTGACTGTCCCGGGTCTTGGATGTTTATCTATAAATGTATTTGTTATAAAATATAGTATCGTTGAGTTAGTATCCCATAACACAAGTCTCTTACTTTGGTGCTAGCTCAATCTGTGTGATTTGTCCTAATATATTTATTTATTTATTTTATTTATATTTATTTATACCATTTCATAAATCTCTATTTCTTGTCATATTCGTGTCCACTGCACCATTTCCTCCCTCGCACAGTTTAACCGTCTCTTGGCCTCTCACTTCTGCAAACTTTAACTTTAGTATATAATACAATGTAAATGTTATTTATGAAAAATATAGGTCATAGTTTCACTTTAGTAGTAGATATGAGAAAGGTCTACTACTAGACTGAAACTATAATCGACTTTTTCGCCGATAATCACACTCGTGACCCGTATTTTTATTAATAATGTATCTAGTAGCTGCGCCCTGGGGCTTCGCTCCCGTAGGAATTTCGAGATAAAAAGTACCCTGTGTGATTCCAGGTTATATTCTACCCGTGTACCAAATTTCATAACAATCCGTCCAGTAGATTGTTTCAGTACCTTTTGACCATGTACTTTATGGTGTACTTACAATGTTATATTACTGATAAAAAAATATACATAAATTTATATTTCAAAATTGATAAGCCCTTCTGGCATAATAGGAACCAACACTGTTCGAATGAGTTTCTTTCGGCATTTCTTCTCAGCAGTGGTCGTTCCGAAATGCTAGTAGTTTGTAGCTTTGGTAAACATCATTTAATTTAGAATATGACGTGAAAAAGTGCCTGCGAAGGCCTAATTTCTAAATAAACGGTTTGATTTTGATTTTGATAGATTTTGCCTGAAGGAATTACAAACATACACATACATACTTTCGCATATTAGTAGGATTTCTTGCATTACAATAAATGTATTTCAACAATAATCATAACTTTCAGGTGTACTCCAAATCAAGCAGTGAGTTAGAACTGGTCGCTCTCTACCCCCTAACGGTCCAAGAGGGGGGTGTGGCCGTCATAACCACCCAGAACATAGACGTGGTCCTCGACCACCACAAATATGGCGTGAGGCCCTCCGGAGTCCTGCTCCACGTGGCCACATCTCCTCAACACGGACGGATTGCCGTGGATCTGTCGCTGCAGAGAAATTTGCCCCAGTATACTAATTATATTGAAGCCGATGGCAAGATGAAGCAGTTCTTCACGCTGATGGATCTTTCTAGAGACAAGGTAAGCATATAGTAATATTTTTAAACAGCCATTCCTCTGCCTTCCTATTTCTCACAGTCCAGTGTGTAACACCTCTAATTCCAAGACATGATAACATCCAAATCGACCGATATCTCAGTATTGGCCTATGAATAAGTTTGTATGTTGTGGGCCTTGAATAGTAATAAAAACAAAAATTCTTCGTCTATCTTATGCGTCGTTAAAAGTTATTCATAATTTCAATGTATCGGTGTACCAAATTCCATCGTTTTTACACTGAAAATGTATTAGAAAAATATGTTAAAAATGAAAGACATAATTAATTAAAGCTCACATTTATATACTGACCACTAGATGGCGCTGTACTATTTTAGAACGCGCTGTGGTTTCGTTACAGATTTTTCGACTGAAAATCTAACTCGGAACAACTATTTCACGTTACTATAATATTGGACAGATTGGTGGACTGTGAAAGTTCCTTTTTTTCCATAATGCCAGATTATTTGACATAATACAAGACTATTATAAAACTTCTTTAATTAAAAAATATATCGTATTCGTGTACGTATATTAAACTTAATATTTAATTGTATGGAACCATCTTCGATTCCAATAAATATTTCTGTGTCTAAATTAATGAGGAATTTTGTAGGTTGTTATAACAGAAATTCGTGCATCGAGGTACAACTTGTGAAATTACAAAGGCCCTTTTATTGCTTTTTGACTCCGAAATCCGTGACGTCACAATACATCACTGCAGATAGCTCCATAACTATAACATTTTGGTTATTGGCATTAGAATAAAGATCTTGATTTGACTAGTTGGAAAATAGCCCATTTTAGGGGGGTAATTTTGAACTATACTAGCTACAGAAGTGAAAAGCTGTTCCGTTGACAGGTTCGTTATGTCCACGACGGCTCAGAAAACCACCAAGACGCCATTGTCCTCGACATGGAGCTCATCCCTGAGACGAAGTTCACCCTCCCCAGTTACTTGCAGGGCAGGAACACGTTTGTGCTACACGTGAACATAACTCCGGTCAATGACCCCCCTGTGTTGAACCTATTGCCTGGGAAGGTGTTGAGGCTTACTCAGGTAAGTTTTATATTTTTTTTTACTTGAGATTGATAATAGGCTACTTTTTGCTGTGAATGAAGCCGCGGGCACCATAGTTAGTACTTCATAATTGTTGTTTCTCCTCACGTAGTCTTTATCGTGCACATTATTGTTATTGTAATTTTACAATTTTAATTAAGTAATTATATTATTTTTATTTTTGCAAATAGCAATTAACATTTTAATAATTCGTTTGATTTTTTCTAAAAGCAAATGCATGATTTGAGAATTTTGCATTCAGTCATGAATTAATGTAGATATTTGTTTCTCTCACATTTTTTCAAAATCTGGGCCAATTAAAAATGAGAACGCCAAACGTTAAGTAGAGACGGAGTGACGCCCCGTAATATCGTATGCTTAGCACGCGTAATGGGTTCACGCGTAATTTTCTCTGTTTTTTACCCGTATCAAACCTGGCAATAGATCAGATTTTATTGCAAGTTACGAGCTAAACTTAGTAACATTATAACAAGAAGCCCTGCAGGTCCACTCCATATCCTTTTGTTCTAAAAGGTGACTAGGACACATTACTAGGCAGCTGATATGCAATAACATAACCAAGGAGGGTTGACCGTTGTAAAATCACTGACGAATATTCAAAATTTTAAGGTTATTTTTTACGCTAACGTCAGACATCGAGTCGTCACAGCCCCGATTGCAACGGGGAATATGAGAACATGAGAGAGGGAATTGCCATAGATATGGCGCTAACAGTCGTTGCAACAACTTATCTTTTATTTATAGTTTGTCATATTTTCATCTTTTATTTATAGTTTGGCATATTTTCACGAGAATTATTTTCTGGTGCGGTCTCTAATAAATGCATCAAGGCGGCAAATCGATGTGGCGTTAAGCGTCAGTATCAGATATTCGTATTTACTTTCGATAGTCTCTCACATCCGAATAGCGTTGCATCGCGTTCTGTAGTATTTGTTACACAGGGCAATTAGGATAATATGACAATTGCGCACAATTTTACCCAACCTAACCCAAAATAAGAACATGTAGTATGATTATGAATTTAGGTTTATATATTTTTTCCGATTAACATGATTATTAATATTTTATTTATGATTACGATTAACATTTATTTTTCAGAGTGTGCGCAGTGCTTCCTTTGTTTTGTTTCATTTGCTTGTAGTTGCATGTGTTTTGACAACGTAGACAAGGCACGTCTAACAGTAGCCTATAATGATTGTGTAAGTATGTTATTTTTTAATTTTCCTTACTTTTATTTCATTTTTTATATTAATAATACTATACTGTATCCGGCTTTCCATGCATACGCAGAATTTATATGAGAATTTGGAAAATATGAGAATGAGCTTGTGAGCCCCGGGGCTTAGCTCCCGTGGGATTATCGGGATAAAAGTACCCTATGTGTTATTCCAGGTTATATTGTACCCGTGTACCAATGTAATGCGTGAAGAGGTAACAAACAAACAAACTTACTTTCGCATTTATAATATTAGTTGGGATTATGTCGCTGTATGACATAAGCCGTAACTTTTTTCTATTTGGTATTGCAATGGCGGTCGATAAGCCCTCAATATTTTTTACTCTACAGAATATCTATATGTTATTCATAAAAAGTTAAAACATATTTCAGCCTAAAGTGGGTTTTAACTTTTTATGAATAACAGTCATATAGTTAGTCTGTTTGTTTGATGACGTTTCGATACACTCAGGGCACAAGAAAAGTGATCACGTCGGACATACTGAAGGCTGAAGATCCAGACACACCGCCAGAAGATTTGCTGTACACTGTACTGCATGGGAAGAATGAAGTTGGCAGGTATGACATAATATTTTTAGCTATTGTTGGCCGCTTTTAAAAAAATATATTTACCATATTTAAGTGCAACAATATCGTAATTTCGACGAATTAAATATATTTATATAGAAAAATATGGAAATTAATATTGGCTATATCATTTACGAATATCATTTTTCATTACAAGTTTGATCTGAATCATGCAAAACATATTTTATCATCTTAGTTATGGAGTATATATATCATATAATGAATTGCAAAGCATTATATTATATATTTCGATAAAAATATATAGTTAACATTTTATTTAAATAAATGTACGACAATATCAAAAAATCTACGTCAGCCTCGCGTTAATACTATTAAAATGATGATTAGTAAATTATTAAAATGATGTCTTCACAGAAGATAAAGTAGATGACCTTATATACCCATATGTTATAATTAGTTTATATCGACATTAAAACTTAACTGAAATTTATTACATTGACGAAGAATATTGCCGACATTGAAATCTGAGTTATGTGAACTTTTAAAGTCTTTTTACTTTTAAAAAAAGCAAAATACATTGTGCGCAATTCAGTTTGTTGACTAGACGAAAACCGGCCTGGAAAACTCTTGTTCGTTATTCTACATTTATGTTTTTAGAAAATATTCACTTTCATTCTTTCGCATTGTGTCAACAAATAGTTAAGTGTCTTATTATTATTATTATTTTTTATTTTTTTTTTAAATTTTAAAGAAATTTTTAATCAAGAATGCCACCCCGAAAAGTACCCATAACGCTAGCTGCGTTTCCTCGTTGGATAGCAATTGATAGCCTTTGAACCAAGTAGTCGTATCGTTAAGTGTTTAGTTAGAATGAAAACCTTAGTAATAACAACGTACAATCTACAGTGGGCACATAGAAATGTCCGGACAGCCGGTGGACTCGTTCACACAACAAGACGTCAACGCAGGCGTCATCTCGTACGTGCACGGCACCAACACTGACAAACAGCTCAACAAAACTTCTCTCAGGCTCACCTTGCAGGTACGTCACCATTTAACTTTAACATATTTTATGCTACGTATGCTACACCTGGTGTTCCAAACGTCTGTGGTGTATGTTTACTGGTAAACTCGACGAACTCGGCGGCGCAGTGGTAAAGTGTTTGCCTCTGAACAGAGAGGTCCCGGGTTCGATCCCCGGTCGGGTCTTGATGGACAATGATCTTTTTCTGATTGGCCCGGGTCTTTGATGTTTATCTATATATGCATTTGTTATAAAATGTAGTATCGTTGAGTTAGTATCCCATAACACAAGTTTCGAACTTACTTTGGGGCTAACTCAATCTGTGTGATTTGTCCTAATATATTTATTTATTATTATTATTATTATTTGTATCTCTCAAAAGTTTCACGGGCCGTAGCCCGGTCCTTTGAGGCTTGCATGGGGACATGGGTCCAACATGTAGAGGCCTTGTGAGATGTTTGATCTAAAATGGTGTGGGGCACGATCCAAAGCATGCTCGCAAGCACGCCACGGAGATGTACTTGCGAACAATTTTTAGAAAGTGCAGGACTATTGGAATATAATGTATACTACAACGTATAGGGCTATTGGGTTGAATAGGCTTGTGTATGTGTATTCAGGTCTATGAGACAAAACTATGTCGCCTGCCTGACCAATGTATAAACACGGATAAAATAGGCAGGCGGTGACTCGCCAGCTCTGTCAATGGGCCCCCGAAAAAAGCTGCACGATGCAAAATTGCAGCAAAGAGGGCAACACTAGTAGAGCGGCTGAGGGTGTCGAGAGGTGCGGCTCCGGTTTCACCATCACGGGGCTGCCCGAGAGCGGGTTTCCCCGTTATTACGCCATTACGTGCAATACACTTCCACCCTGGAGCGAATGTTCTGCTCTTGCTACTCCACTCTGACCGGCCGGATAAGGCAAGACAGAGGCAGGGACGTGTTACTGTGTGTATGTGTGTGTAGGTGCATGTGTGTGTGGTCCCCTGAAGATCGGGTCCGTGGTGACGCCGCTCACCAACAGCTCGCCACAAGCTGCCCTGCGGTGACTGATTGCACTGGAAATCCAGCGGGCGATGGGGTCGTCACATCCCTACGCACTTATTATTATTATTATTTATAACTTATAGGGCGGATCCCCGAGCGTTTCGACCGCTGGGGCCGCGCCGTCTTTATTATCCGTTAATTTTCTGGATCTGGATCTGGAGGAAGCAATCATTTCCAAATTCAATCATTCACAGAATTCACATTGACCACAGTACAGATTAATGACTTTAAAGTAAAATAGTAAAACTGATCCTTGTCTTTGTTAAAATTTGAAAAATAACAATGACGCGCGGCCGCAGCGTCGACACGCTCGAAGATCCACTGCTATACCTACACTTTTGTTACACCATTTCCTAAATAGCGAGAAGAGAAGAGAAGAGTTAAGAGTTCTAATTTCAAAAATACTAATTTCTAATTTAAGAATTAAAATACTATTCATTCATTCATAACGAGTGTGTTATAGCCAACGCTGGTGTCAAATATGATGATTTTCGAAAAAAAAATCCCGTTCAGGTGTCAGACGGCATAGAAACGAGTGGGCCAGGTATCCTGCGTGTGTCCATAGTGCCGCTGCAGGTGCGCCTCGTCAACAACACTGGTCTGCAACTGGTCCACAACTCTTATGCGATTGTTTCCGCCGATAACCTCACATTCACGACTAATGCCGACGAGAATAATGTTCAAGTCAAGTGAGTTTACATTTGATTTTTTTTTCACTCACAGATTTCCACTCTGTTAACTCCACTCTGCTAAGAAATCGTTGTGTATATTTTTTTCTACGTAATAACTATTATAAGACCTATACTTATAAATGGCATCCTCCGTCGGAAGTGTGACACGCGCATTGACCGCGTGAGGAACTCACGCATTCGCGGCAATCCTTATGTCCGTGACATAGCAGTCAAAGTCCAGGAGTGGCGCCTGCGCTGGTACGGCCACGTCTTGTGTAAGGCCGGCAAATTACGCGGGTAACAAATAGACATTTGTTATAATGACAGGCGGGAACGGCATAGCCAGACGGCTATGCCGTTCCCGCCTGGCCCTGGCAGAAGCGGTAAACTCAAACGATGTGTGCTGCCTTGATGTCGTCAAGGATGACATGTGTGCCAATGGTCTGATGGTTGGGGAAACAATCTTGAAAACGCCAGAGTCAGAGAGAGAGAGAGAGAGAGAATGATAACGTTCCTTATTATCAATGAACACGACGGAGAGGGAAATTATCTGTCAAATTCTGTATTAGATAATCTGTTCCCCAGATACGACATAGTAAAACCGCCACAGTTCGGCGTGGTGGAACGACTGCGTGTGCTAGACGGCACTTGGCAGACTGTGGATTCGTTCACCAGTGAAATGGTTAACTTCGGCCGCGTGCGCTACATGCATCTGCTCGGCAACCCCAGCCACGACGAGTTCAAGGTTAGTCGGCGATTTCATGTGTACCTCGTGTGTGTGTGTGAGCGGATGAATTCTTGTTTTTTTTTTTTGTGGTTTTCGGGAAATCAGAATTATCAATACGTTTTATTTAAAAAAAAAAAAAGTTTTTAAATCAAAAACCGTTTTATACAGGTATCAAACGCAAAACCTCCTATATAAACACTACTTGAGTACATCAAAACAAGCAACTTTTGTTCTACGACTTTTCGTGATTCGTAGTTTTTTTTTTTCACATAAAAAATAATTTAACTCTTTGTAATAGCCAAGCAACACAAGACAGTACAGTAGCGTTATGTAGCGGAATCGAACATTGAGTTAACGTTTTATAGAAACGACATTAAAACTAAAAAAAGGAATATTTTTATATTTATTACATTTAGACAAAAGTCGTAGAACAAAAGATGTTAGTCTCTATGTACCTTATGCGCCTTTGGAAGGTTATGCGTTAGACACCAGTGACCCTGTATAGTCCCATTAGTTTTATTTCATAATCAATTTCTTAAAAATCGCTAAAAGAGGACTGTCACGGCCATAGATGGGTTTATGCCCAGTTTTTTTCCTAGTTACTTCCCGCAAGTTGTGCGCAAACGCATCTCTGTATTGGGGAAATTTGTACCGATGATTGTGGATGTGCTAATTTAAATTGTTAATTAAATAAACGTTAATAAATTTTCTGTTGATTGTCGTGATTCTTTCAGACAGTTTATAAATATTGTTGCTAGCTATATTATATTAATTTTAACGTCGTTACAATCGTTATATTAAAAATATATCGTGATTATTTTATTTACAGTTCAAAGCGTCCGTGGGCTCAATACGAACGAACACGCTCTACGACTTTCGACTTACATTCATAAAACTCGAACTATACCAGTCGATCAACGAAGAATTAGTGCTGAACAACACTCGAGAAGCCTTCATATCCTCCCAACATCTGCGGTTCAAAACCAAACCGTTGTCTCTATCCAACGATCGCATTCAATACACCATACTACGGGCCCCTAAATACGGAATCCTACACCTCTCTTTAGGAAAACATCATCTCCAAACGCATAGCACGTTCACCCAACAGCACATTGACACAGATCAACTATGGTACAGATTACATAGAAGGGCCTATTCTCATATACAAGACGAATTCTCATTCGTTGTCGGAGCGACAGAATGCGAAAATATTACTGGAGTGATGACAATAAAACATACACCTGCATCAAATTCAGCTGAACACCCTCAAGGTCGTATGCGAATGACTTTGGAACGATTACAAGTGACTGAAGGATCAAGAATGGTCATTCCCGCAACGCATCTGAACTTCCGAACGGAAACTGTCACCAATCTAGTGTTCAACATCACCCGGTTGCCGAAACACGGCAAAATCGAAGTGATCAATGAAAGCTTGAAGATCGTTAGGGATAATACGACCTATTTTACTTTGCAAGAGTTGAATTCAGATAGAGTGTATTACTCTCACGATGACTCAGAAAGTAAGCACGATTCGTTTCATTTCATGGCCCTGAGTCCCGAGCCAGAGGATTTCCAATATGTTGGAGTGTTTCATATTGATATTATACTCAAGAATGACAATAGTCCAGTGCGTGCAAACAACAATGTGTTCCATATCGTACACGGCGGTGCTAGGTTGATAACTTCGAGGGATTTGAGTTATTCTGACGCGGATTTGGACACGAAGCCTTCGGACATAATATATACAGTACAAAGAAATACGAATGACCCTCCTAACGGTGGGATATTCCGGGCTGATAACCCCTCAGAGCAGATAGCGACGTTCTCCCAGGACGATATAAATAAGAACTTAGTATTGTTCAAACATCAGGGTAAGGAGTATGGGAAGATGGCGTTTTGGATTTCCGACGGATTGTTCGATGTGAATGGCAACCTGGAGATCCAGGCGTCCCCTCCGTTCATAAGGATGTATCCCACTAACGGATCTATTGTGGAAAATGGGAAGGCGGTGGTTATTACTTCTAGAGATTTGCAGGTGAGTTCAATAGGCTATTTTAAATCGGATAACTTTTGTCTAAAATGTGTATAAGGCATCCACATATGCCGTCGACATTCTTAATGTTGTGTTTACTCAAAGTCGCTGGATTTCCACTCCAAAGGCAGAACACGGGGTAATGTAAATATTGCCTAATATGTACCATTTATTTAAATATACAGGGTTACAGGTATCAAACTTAGGTAACAAACAAATGCCCCACCGACAAGATCAAAGTTCTTAAATTAATTGATTGATTGAGGTAACAAACGCAAAACCTCCTAAAGACTACTTGGGTACATCAAAACAAGCAACTTTTATTCTACGACTTTTCGTGATTTGGAAAAAAATAAATCTAATTTCAGATTCACACAGAGACACATCTTAACTGTAGCGTTATGTCGCGGTCACGCGGAATCGAACATAGAAGTAACGTTTTATAGAAACGACATTGAAACTAAACAAATGAATTTTTATTTATTTATTACGTTTAGACAAAAGTGGTAGAACTAAAGATGTTAGTCTCTATATACCTTATCCGCTTTTTGGCGGTTATACATTAGATACCAGTAACCCTGTATAATGTAATGAAAAATGAGGTGACGAATATACATATACAGCTTATAACGAGATAGCCTATACTTAAAGCCTAGACCACAGGCAGTTAATTCCATATAATATTTCATTCCCAGGTGGACACCAACATGAACTGTTTAGACGAGGACATCCACTACGAAATCACACTGGAACCAAAACACGGCAGCATAGAAGTGGGGGCGGGAGCGGAGGCCTACGCCTTCACACAGCTAGACGCCGCTGTCGGCAGAGTGGCATACAGACATCGACAGCCGGACACAGCCACTGACCAATTCACGTAAGACATATAAGAGTTTACTACAAATGTAAGTGTAATCTTAGCACTACAACACATTATAGGAGTGTGGGCCTACGCCGCGCCTACAGCTGGAACTGGCCCTCGTGAAATTGGCTTAGAGCGCGGCCTCATCACTCTGTAGTTCTCCGTTATTTTGACGTTCATCGACGATCAACGCAGAACAAATACAGAAATTGTATGGTGAGTCGATGTCAAAACCTACAGAAAACGGAATGGCAACGCAATACGTCGATGTAACGGAGCGATGGAGCCTGGCCTTTACAGACATCAACAGCCCGTCACTGCCACATACCAGTTTATTTGAGATATTATATGTTATAGTTTATACAACATGAAATAAAACCGATATTAGTGCTTTATTGTATTACTAGATGTTGCCCGGGGCTGCGCTCCCGTGGGAATGTTGAGATAAAATATAGTCTATAGCAATCTTGGATAATGTACCTTTCTAATGGTGAAAGAATTTTTGATATAGATTCAGTAATTTCGGAGATTATCCGCCTTACGGCTTACCTCTTTATAATAATAGTATAGATTGTTTGTTGACATTGTGGATTCTGACGTAATTCATTACTCGAACACCTTCGCTGAAAAACAATAACAAAACTTTGATGTGTATTTTAGCTTATTCATCTGTTTATTTATATAACATCATCATATAAGGGCAATGCTCTTGTCGATGGATTAAATTATAAAGATAATAACTTTACTTCATCATAAGACCGATTCATCTGATGTAACTCCCTTTTGGCTTTCCTTTTTTTATTTATAAATAAAAATAGAAAATTAATTCATATTTTTTAGCTATAGTATCCCAACTCTGTCCCAATTCAGTTACGTATTTCAATCCGATATCTCCTCAGATTCAAAGTGATGTGCCTGGACACCTGGGGCGAAGGCACCTACCCCATAAAGATATTCCCGTCGAGCTACTGGGAGCCACTCAGGGTTGCCACCAACAAAGCATTGGTGGTCGAGGAGTCCACCAGCGTCAATATCACCAAAGACGTCCTTGAGGTAACTTGTTTTATATTTTATTTAAGTTTAGTAAAGAAAATATTTATTCGACAAAATTACACATAATAGTTGTTCGCCGCGAACTTAGACTTCGGGAACACAATAAACTTTGATGAGTATTTACAAATTTGTGATTATTTCAAAAACGACTTAACCGATTTTAATGTCCCACGAACTTAATTCTGCTGACAGAACCTACATACCTTTAAAAATTTATCACAATCAGAGCAACGGTTCGAAAGTTATCGCGTTAAAAACATGCATACAAGTTATTGAGATAAATATGATATGTGTATTTCGAGCTGTATGTATTTTTTAAACATTATAGTTATAAGTAAAAATACAATATTTACAAAGACAAATGAAGTAACCATTCCATTAACCATTAGTAAAAGCTGAAAAATGAACCTTTGTGACGCAAAAAGTAACACAATGTGCTTAATACACAAAAAACCTGAAACAAATATCATATTGCTTACCAAGATGCGTGTCGTGTTGTGTCACTGTTTCGTCGATCTCGTGATGATGTCCAATCTCTTTATTTTCCCTAGGTGATGCACCCACAAATCGAACCATCGAATATCGTATACAAAGTCGCCGAAGGCCCCTACTACGGGTGGCTCGAAATCACGTCCACACCGCTTTCATTCGAACTCGAGAACTACGAGGAGCCCGTACACACCCGAGTGTTCGATCAATCGATAATAAACGTCAATCGATTGATGTACGTGCAATCTGGCGTGAATCGAACTAGAGATCGAATCAAAATGGACGTGACTAACGGGATAGTTTGGTTGAGAGATGTAGAATTGTCTATAATAATAATCCCTGAGCACTTTTACGTGGTAGCGACAAATTTGACGGTCGTCGAAGGAGAGGTTGTGAGCGTGAAGCCAGATTTGTTCAGGACAGTCACGGATTACTATCGTGGGAAAGTCGTGTCGTATAAAGTGATGGAGAAACCGATGTACGGGAAGATCGTGATGATGGACCAGGAGCTAGCGTTGTTGCCCGTTTTGAAGCTCAATTCTGGGAATATACAGGTAATAAGAATTAATGTTTTCTAAATGTATATATATATATATATATATATATATATATATATATATATATATATATATATATATATATATATATATATATATATATATATGCTTAATGCTTATGTATTGAATTGTTGTTTGTAAAGACGTAGAGAAATAAATGAGTCGTATGAATGTGAGTAATAGTAGAGATCTATATGTATGAACTTCTGACGCTAAAAACGTTAAATTAATTCCTCATTTTAAAAACATTCGGCTTTTGTGTTTTGTGAACTGTATAGATATTTTGTAACAGGTTTTAATTTGTACATTGTATATTATTTAACAAATTTTATTGAAATAGACTTATCCAACGATTATATATTACAAATCTGTAATTTTTGAAATCTATATCTGTCTGTAGAAAATAAATCGAATACTGTTTTTCTAGAATCCCGTCATAAATAATATGTAATAATTAATTGTGTTCAAAATCAAAGTCAAATCATTTATTCAGAAATTCGGCCATCACAGCAACTTTTTCACGTCATATTCTAAATTAAATGATATTTACCAAAGCTACAAACTACTAGCATTTCGGAACGACCACTGCTGAGAAAAAATACCGAAAGAAACTCATTCCAGAAATCCCTATCATGCCAGAAGGGCTTACCATTTTTTAAAATATAAATTTATGTTCAATCTGTTACATACTTTTGTCAACATCCCAAACCGTTTTCAGTACGTCAACGATGGCTCGGAAGAATCACTGGACACATTCAAGTTGGTGGCCGTGACGGAGACGGGGAAGGAGTCTGAACCGTTTCCAGTTTATGTCAACATCGTGCCAGTGAATGACGAGACGCCTATAGTCGCCGCTAACACAGGGCTGTGTGTGTGGGAAGGGGGCACGTTCACTTTTACCAGGAATGAGCTGTGTAAGAAGCATTTATTCAGAAATTAATAAATAAATATATTAAGACAAATCACACAGATTAGGCTAGCCCCAAAGTAAGTTCGAGACTTGTGTTATGGGATACTAACTCGACGATAATATATTTTATAACAAATACTTATATAGATAAACATTCAAGAGCCGGGCCAATCAGAAAAAGATCATTTTCTATCATGATCCGACCGGGGATCGAACCCGGGATCTCTCGGTTCAGTGGCAAGAACTTTACTACTACGCCACCGAGGTCGTTATAATTAGACATTTACTGTCAGTTTTTTTTAAATACATAACTTTTACGGCTTTTGCCCACATTACCATTTAATATTTACTAATTCTTAATGCTCCAGTTACTTGTCATACTATTACTATACCAGCGAATCTGATAGTATACTCGTATCACTCTTGTTAGCTCTCATTCAGACTGAACATCTAATATGTATTTCATGTCATAGACATGCCTCTTTTATGTCATCTTTTAAAACGTAAAATATATTCTTACCTGCCTCTTTGTTCCACAGATGTAAACGACATAGACACGCCATTAGATAACGTGACGATCCGCGTGGTGGACATAGTGTCCGGCTACATTGCAATGAGCAACGCCCCAGATTCTAGCGTTGACCATTTCACGCAGGCCGACATCGATAGTGGTCGAGTTCTGTTCGTGCACACAGGTCAGTAATATACAACTATCTCTGTCTCTTTCTCTCTCATCTAGATGTGTTCGCGGTTATCGGCCACTTCCGTGGCGTAGTGGTTACCACGCTGCCTGCACTACTCGTTTCTATAGACCAAAGAGTATACACTAAACTTTTTACTATTGACTAAGGCGGGTAACGTCTGCATTGACCGACGGAGTAAATAAACCTGCCTAGATTAAGATTAAGAATATTTTCTACGCGTCATTGCCAAAAGTTGTTTTAGTGAAATTTATATATGTTTTTGTTGCAGAGGGCTCCAAAGGCAAGATGATATTCAATGTCACCGACGGCCTTCACGAACTGTCCAAAATAACCTTTCTAATCACAACCAAATCCGTGTCCTTGAAACTTGTCAGAAAAAACAATTTACGCGTATTCCCACTTATGAGGGAACCTCTGAACAACTACTTATTGATGTCCAAATGTTCGGATTTGACCAGAACAATTATATATAAAGTTGATCGCGCGCCAACTTTGGGACGCCTCGTCATGTTGAACGGGGAAAACCACCACAGATCCATAAAACAGTTCACCCAACAAGACGTCAATAACTCCATAGTATATTACGAGCATACGCACCCGTTTTCAGACCTGTACACAAACGATTCTTTCATATTCACCGTTGAAGCGCCTTTGGCAAAACCGATAGCCGACCAAGTTTTCAACATCGATATATCTGTTTCCACTGGAGGCCTAGCGAAATACGTTTACGTTCCTCAAATAAAAGTCCAAGAAGGCCATAAAGTGCCAATTATAGTTAACGTTACTAATGTAATAGCCTATTTGGAGACGCAGGCCGGCTTGAGACAGCCTCAAGTGGAAGCCCAATGGTCTCAACCGGCATACGGAGACTTGCAGCCACCGATATCGTCCCTAACCCAGTCTCAACTCGAAGGGGGCGTGGTCAACTACGAACACGACGACTCAGACACTCTACATGACAAAATAGACATGGCTTTATTCCTACTACCCGATTACGTACTCCTTTGTAATATAACTATACCAATTAACATTATACCAGTGAACGACCAGCCTTTTAGATTGCTGACCGACACCCCTCAAATACAAGTGGTGCAAGGAGAGAATTACACGTTAACAAGAAAAGATTTGTTGACGGAAGATGCCGATACGGGACCCGCTGGCATTTTATATGATATCATCAGCGGCCCAACGCAAGGACGCATAGTCATGTTGGATAAAAATCAAACTATAGACGAAGCGCAAAGCATAAATAAATTCACCCAAGAGGACGTTAACAACGGCAGAGTTATATACGAACATTCAGGAATTTTGCAGACTGCTACATTCTATTTTAGAGTGTGGGATGGCCAATTCAAACCTACGTACACAGTTTTCACGATAGATGTCGTGCCGGTGATACTAAATGCCACTTCCATGCGACCTATAAGTTTGCAGCAAGGATCGAACGTCGCGTCAATATCTCCTGACCAAATTTACATAGAAACTAACGCAGCCGTGGCCAAAGTTTGGTACAATATAACTCGAGAACCGTTACACGGAATGATATACGTTGGACGTAATCCAGTTAACTATTTTTCTCACAAAGATTTAGTCGATAGAGTAGTCATATACATGCAGAACGATATGACAACAGCAAACGATAGTTTTGACTTGATCGCGTACGTCCACAATAGTAATTCCACCCCGCCTTTCACTATAACCGTCACTGTACAACCTTTGATGAAATTGGGTGAATTGAGGGTAGAAGGAGACAAAGCGAAGATAACTTTAAACATAATGGATGCGACAGGCTTAGCGAAACTGACTGCAAGCGATCCTGTGTATACAATATTGCGGAAACCTAGATATGGGACTATAAAGAAGATTATAAGAAGTTCCGGGGAAAAAACAAGTGCGAGGGAGAGAGAAGTGAGCTATTTCACTCACGAGGACATCAAGGCGGGAGTGATATACTTCGTTAGCAAAAGGAAGTCTGTTTTGAACGGCGTTGAGGATACGTTTAGGTTTTTGTTGGCGGCAACCATTTTTCAGCCGGCGGCCGGAGATGTGAGGATTCTTATAGGGAATAGGCCGAAGAAGAATCTCCCTGGACCCAATGATCCAGAAAGTCATGAAGGCGTGCCGGTAAGTCTTATATAAGTTGGTAATTACGATATTTTTCCTTTGTTCGTTTGCGGGTTGAAATAATAAGCAAAATTGTGATTAATCCGCAGTGTAATTTGAAGAAATCGATTTTTTGGTACCTTGTAATGACTCTAATGCTGCCGTACTTATAAACTACTAGGTATATTCCACAGATTGTTTGTATTGTCTAAAAACTTGAGCGTTTCTTTACGGTTAATTCTTTAATATAAAAACCAAATCTTTCGAAAAAAAGACAGTGAACTTTTTGACATACACTATTTTAGTCTCTGTTATTTGCAAATGCATTAACAACCGCTTATACATATTTAGCACTTAAACATTAAAATTTTCTTAGGTTGCTAACGGCGAAACTGCGTCATATTACATGATGATCCTAATGGCGCTGTCAGGCACTGTGCTAGCCATACTTGTCATATTTGGACTGCTCAAATGTAGGAGGTACCTTCTACGAGATCAAAACGCCCTAGTCAAGATACACGGACAAAGCCAAGGGGTTGTGGCGCCTATTCCGCTTCCAAGACCGCCGGATCATTTGATGCCGTCGCCTGCGCAAGGCACGCCGCCTATCAAACGGTGAGATGTTCTGATTGGCTAGCTGCTTTATTCTAACGTTGAAATATTTTATTTAAAGTTCAATACATGATGGTGTGAAAATTGCTTGATATAATAATGCATTATTATGTTAAGCAATGTTCATACCATCTGTTCATGGTTTATGCACCCAGGAACGGCTCCGAAAGTGGGAACGGTTTTTGTCACACATTGAATGAATTAAGATCTCTCTAACAACAATAAAAGCTTGTGTTACAATTTGTGTATATTTCTGATCGGTTGGTCCATAGACATTTTTTTTTTGTTTCATATATCCACGTGGAAAGGCAAAAGGATCTAAGCCCATACAGCCATCGTCTGTACTTTCTTATTTGCTTATGGTCCATAGACATGAATGCAAAAAAAAATCCATGTAGTTGAATACAATAAAGTCTCTCTGTTGACAAACGCTTGTATGTAAAATTCCATTATTTAAACAAATGATGTGCTCATTTAGCTCACATATGTCAATTTACAGATACGTGTCATCAGAACAATCAGTGCACACTGCGGCGTCTACCCCATTGCCATCAGGCGGTAGTGTCGCATGTAAAGTGACGCCATTGGCTGATCCGATGTTGCCCGATGTCAACGCCCGCTATCCCTACGGCGCTGACGACCATACTGACGTGAGTTGTGATTGTTAACCACGACATTAATATCCTGAAAATTCTATTTTAATTTTTGTGAAAATCATAAAAAACACATGTTTAGATTGTTTACATAATAAGGCATGTAAAAACAAAACAGGGTATTATTTTTGCAGTGGCGCCATTCGAGTTAAATCGATTAGTATAATCAGTATGTTTTCAGCGGTGATCATTTCATTATTATATATATATATATATATATATATATATATATATATATATATATATATATATATATATATATATATATATATATATATATAATACGACTAAACTGCTATTTGCAAGAATTGTTCAGTTTGGGAATAATCTAACGTCTTTAACCAAGACTCAGCGGCGCGTTTAGCACTAAAAGCTAAGTTAAGCTATACTTAATTAAAATATAATACTTAATTACAACATTACTTCAACAATGATGTTGTAGTAGAGAAATATACAATGATACATTTTATTAGAACACACTACCAGATGTATATCTGGTCGTGTGTAAATACTAAACATAGTCGTGATTTGGTTAATACAAAATATTTTTACATGCTAAATAAATAAAACACTTTAACAAAAGACTAGGTGCAATGAAATCTAGGTAATTAAGTGTACTAGACAATTATAATAAGTATATTTGAAATTATACCAGGCGGAAGATTGGAGTAGCTATGAGGCGAGCGAGTCAGCTTTCCCCGTGAGGGCCCCGGGCGCCGCACCCGCCAACCCAATGCTGCGACGCAACCAATATTGGGTCTGACCCATACACACTGCCACACTACCCACGCCCCGCAGACAAGGTAAACTAACATTTCTTCAAACTTTTATTTAGTTTCACTTGATTGTCAGTCTGTCATCAAATTTTGCAAGTTAAATTTAGTGGCTGGCTATGTCCGAGTTTGGCTATAGTCGAATTCATGGGCATAATACATACCCATTTTGATATAATTATGTTGATTGCTATTTGGGCACGTTCGAATTTTACGGCGCCCCTGTCAGCTTTTAACTAAAGTCTGACAGAGTGGAGGTAGGCGGAATCGAGTGGGGAGCGGAGAGTGTCTTTACTGTTGTACTATTTACTATACTGTGCCTCAGGTATGCCTTAGACTCTTATCCTAGGGGTGTCTCGAGCTGTATGCTAGGGGTGTCTTTACAAATTATCAATTGCATGTTACAGTGACCCTAACTGAACACTCAGGATGCGTAACCCTGACCCGTCGTCTGCAAGAACGAAAGGTCGAAATGGTGCCAACGCCATTCTTACTCAGCAATTACAAGGTCAAACATGCCAGTCGAGAAATCACTCTGTAAGCCCTACTTCTTTTATATTAAAAAAATATTATACCGTCGTGTCTGATTGGTATTGAATTTTATCCTTTGTTTTTTTACACCAATCAAAAATGGAATGTTCACTTTTTGTTACTCGCGTTGTTTTTAAATTAAACCAGAATAAATTTTGTATTGGAATTAAAATTGAATTAAATTTTCTGCTAGAACCCGGCTCCATTGCTCTGTTGCGTCAACGCAGCGCGTTGCCGATCCGCTGTCCTCCGTTGGTTTTGAAATTGACGTACGAATCTCCAATACAATTTTGTGTTGTACGTTGACGGACGTCGGAGCATTGGGACCGGGCCTACACGTAATAGGGTAGTTGTCAAATGTGTCAAAAACAAAAATGTATTGGGCTTGTATGATAGTGGCCACAAGTGACCTCACAAATGTTGAAGGCAAATACCGTTTTAATTATACTTTAATAAGAATAAGATTAATAAGAACAAAAAACAAGAACAACAAAAAACCGTTTTAATAAGAACAAAGAAATAAGAAATATTACTAATTAAATTGATCAATTAAAGTGACATACATTTTTATTTATACACAGGCAACTACCTTTTTGTTCTATATGATCGTCCCATTACCGTCTGAGTTATCTAGAACATTAGTTTACCTAACTGTTATTACTGGCATGGTGTAAAACGGTTGACCAATGAAATAAAATAAATTCATCGCACAAATTATATTAAGTAACACATATTGGATGGGTTATTACGAATAGAATTGTAACCAAGTGAAAGCTACTTCAATTTCTTAATCAGGTACCTATAAAAGGTTATAATACCTTTTTTTTTTTTTACTAATAATTATGTGTTAAGTAACAGAAAAATAAAAAGTAATGAGGCCCAAGTTATTGAGTTATGATAATTTTAAGTATAATATATTGACAATTGAAGTTTTTGTCCACATTTATAATACGTTGAAAATATATATGTTCAACCGAATTGGACAATGATTATGAAGGTGCGTTTAGTTATAGATTAGATATAGTTTTAGTGTTACCATTACACCAATAAAAACAGAAATAAGCATTTATAGATCATTTTCATAACAGAGTTTTGCAGCTGTAAATTTGCGTTCATTGAAAATTGTGCTTTAAGGAGTCATCGGTAAACATATTTTACATTGACAATAAGAGACGCTGTAAGCGAGATTATGGCAAATTTGTTGACAATGCAAAATATGTCTTCAGCGGATGCTTTAAAGCTTACATTTCAATGAACGTAATTAAATAAGATCTGCCACCATTGTTAGCAATTAACACACTCGAAAAGAAAAAAAGAATGAACATAATTTTCAAATAGAACCATAGACTTTTAGTACATCTTGAATGCGTGAAAAAAGGGTGCATACGCGTTTCATTCTTCAAAATATGTAATCGATGATTCGATCGATTTAGTTTATGTTATTAACGCCTTAATCGATATATTGAATAATTGATACAGTAACATAACCTCGATAATAGAATAGATTTTAGTATGACTTAATTAAAACATCACAGTACCATTATACATATAGTAAAAGATATATTTTTAAAGTTATACAACGCATAGTAGAGTATGTAAGTATACACAAGTGACTGTATTAAATCTCGCTTTATTTCTTAATATGTATTCTTTTGGTCTTAAACTAATTTTAGAAGTATTAATATTAGTGGCTATAATATATTTTTGTTTTTATTTATGTCATTGCATTTATGTGTGTCAAACCAAACTGAGGGTCTTTGTCCTCCTCTTATGATTGTGTGCATAGTTTTTAACCCCTTAGAATTTGGCGACTAAAGCCTTTTCTGTGGCGACTTTTTCTGTATTTTTCTGAATATATTAATTATACGCATATTACCAATAATAATAATAATAATAACAACCTCTCTACACCCTTAGCCGCCCACGTCAATGTTGCCCCTTTGTCGCCAATCACGGCGACTGATTTGAGGGGCCCATCCAGTGAGCGGCGAGTCACCACCTGCCACTGAATAGTCAGTTATCATGATTATGGCAGGTGACCGAACTCTTTGCAATAGCCCATTCTCAGTCCATCCAAATTTCATTATATAAACCAGTATTTCTTTCCATTATTCTGCAATAGTTCACACTCCCGCCGAGACCTGCTCATGGGCATATCATTTCATTGGTATATCCGGGAGCGGGTTTTGGCGGGAGACCTACACAACATCAACATTCTCCAAAGGGCCTCTACGTGTTGGATCCATATCCCCACGCAAGCCTCTCAAAGGACCGGACTTAGTGCCGTGAATCCCAAAAGGAGATACAAATAATAATAAAAAATGGAACAGAATGTGCATTTGCTGCAAAAAGAATAATGCTAAGAAAAAAGGTAAACTAGCGGTCGTTGTGTAGTAATATTGTCGATGCAAAACGCTTTAGTCGCCCCGGAAAACTATTGTTAGAGATTGTGATTGACTTTTTTGATAGAAATTTGTGCTCGCGGCCTCTCCGGTTGGTTTAATACTCCAAGCAGCATTTGATTTGGCTTTATTGTAGCATTTAAATATATATTTATTGGTTATAGATGAATATTCTAAACGAACGATCCTATCGAATATTACCTCATACCGTTGAACTGACTGGATTTAAATAGTTTAATGAATAATCTCAGCAATAAACTAAAGATAATATTACAAGAGCAATGTAAATAGCCATGCAAGTTACAGGCCTTGGGCGTTGGGCCCGACTAAGTGACGTGACGTGGGACCTGGTATTCTTATACGCAACTTGTTATTACCGTAACAATAAGTAAGTTACACCAGTCAACTTTGACGGTGAATTTGGCCGGCGCGCCGCTGACGTTTAGACATAATGGTTAACTTTGCGTTTTTCTGCACAGTGAAAAGTTGACTGGTGCAACCGACTCTAAAAGTATATGTGAGAAACCAAAAATTCGTGTGACGTAACATAACATTACTTTGAATATATAGACAATAGTGGCAAGTTATATGCTTGGCGCGTCATTTTTGAAACTGTGATTCACTGACAACATCGATATAAATTCCGTATTTTTGAATGGTTATATGACGAATGATTTGAAACTAGTGTTATAGATTGACAGGTAAAAGCCTCCAATGGTTTAATTAATGTGAAGTAGTTTGACATTCGTTTCCTTCCATGCGTCACAAAGTCAAAATTAACGCTCGGAAATTAAGAGGCACGGTAGTAAGTTATGCGCGACGCTTCAAAATTAAATTGCCCAGAAGTTCTGTATATTACATACATAGGATAATACACCCATAAAATCCTATCTAGGTCCTATTATAATGACTTGTTCTCATAGTTTGTTTGCTACTTTGAAAGCCAAAAGTCCACCGAGGACTTAGTTTAATTTTGCTCGCGTTTCTTTAGACCAGTATTTTTATATTTTGAGAAATGTACTGCCAATTATGAAACTGACCTCAGCTATGGAAGTTAAGTTACTTGAGGACGTTTCGTTTTACTATAATGAGTCGAGTTAGACCAATTTGTTATTCGATATGCCAATATATATTTTAAATGCCTAGAACCATAGACTGTATAAATAAAGTTATAGATTTATATACGCACTATATAGAATATTTTGTTTTGGGCCTTTGGGTTTCCGTGGCATAATTTTTATAAGGCTATATTTAAGTTGTGTGTTGTGCAGAGAAAACCTCATGTAGCCACATGAGATAGAACTATTCTCTAACTTTTCTCTCGTGTATTTCTAATACGTTTTTCTCATTCTTGTATGAGCGAAATGGAAGATACGACGATGTCTAAAGTTTTCTCTGTCTACGGTGTTAAATTTAGTGTACAACCTGCCAATCAAAACAGGTAGACGTATGGAAGAGGAAAATTAGTATTTAATCTATAAATATATAGATGCCAAAATAACTTTCTGTTATAATGTGCCGATTTGATGAAGTTTTTTAACTTATAGTTTAGATATAATGTCGGGGCACTAGTATTAACCCAAATATACTAACATATGTTTGTTTATTAGATATAGAGTATCCGCTAAGTGCAAGAGCACGCGGCGTGTTCTACCCGTCTCTTTCATAAGTGTAGCGCGTGACAGAAATATTTGACACGCGACGGATCCGCGCCATCTCTTTCGCACGTAAGAATGTGACTGAGACGGGCACAGACCGCTGCGTGCTCAGCGCAACGGACACCTTAGACTCCATTTGAATGAGTCATAACGCCAATGCCAGTGCCAAAGTGACTCTTATACAATCGTTTATTGTTTGTTAGGTATTTCATATAATTAACTAGACTAATTTTATTTAAATTAAGTAATTAATTTAGCTTAAGGCTTCCTAAACCGAACTAAGTTGAGGTGTAACGAATAATTTCTATTTTTTTAAGCTAGGCTGTTAGGATAAGTGTGCCATTGATTACTTATTTTGTACTTAAAATATTATTGTTAGTCTATCGTTTAACACAGTCAAATCCACGGATAAGTGAGATTGAATGGAATTTTAAATTGATATATTTGGGCATCGGGCAAGAAAGAGTTAGTGAAGCATTTTAGTTTATGATGTTTAGATATGTGAAATTGAGAAGGCAATAGGAGATCACTCCTGAATATAGCCTCCTCCATACAGAAATTGTAGTATGTGTTTTATTTTCCATACTGACAACCATGAGGAATATACAGGAGGAAAAGTTAATTAAATTAATAATTTGATTAATGTGGGTTAACAACGGAACCTTTTGGCCTTTATTAATATAGCCAGATTGCCAACAAACCAATGTTATATTCCGAGCCGATTTACGATATAGAAAATTATGAATATTATTAACAACAAAAATGCTATATGCAACCTACATTCGACTGTGGCGTCTGCTGATGAGTGACGAAAATGAAAGTGACGACACGATTTTTCATTTAATTTTTTAAAAACGTAACCTAACTATCGTATCTAACTTAACAGTACGAGTTGCAAACTGTGGCTCTTACACTATCATTTCGGTAAAGGTACTGCGTTAAACGTTAGATATGTTTATTTAAAAAACTATTTTTCATTTGGAGTATTCCGACTATATATACTGATGGTGGCTTAATATGATGTACATAATTTGATTTTAAGCTTTAAACGTTAAAGTTTAAAATCGATTGAGTCGGTTACAGGAATTACCTTTTTTCCTCCGTAGTAAATTCTAATAGAAACATTAATCGCTCTGTAAAAAAAAGTGCCTAGTTTCATAGTACGGTGATAAGATTTCGCGTTTCATAGAATTGTTTTAAGGTCAAGAGACTCATAGCATTTATAGATGTAACTGTATGCAGAACAATTACTATACTATTAAAGTTCATTTATATAATGTAACACACTCTAAAAATATATACTACTAATGTTTATTTGCAAGGTTATATAGGTATATAAGTAGCAAGTAATTTTGCAACAATTTTGATATTTCAAAGAAATCTAATTTTAAACTTCCGCGCTGTATTATTAAATATAAACAAACAAGTGTATAGGGTAAATGGGTGTTTCTCAGAGCGTTTCGACTAATGCGGCCGCGCTGTCATTACACATTTTCAAGTTAAAAGAAATACAAGAATTAGTTTTACTATCAGATTTTAAAGTAATTAATTTTATGAATGATTGATTTTGGAAATGATTAATTTCTCCAGAAAATTCACGGATCGTAATGACAGCCCAGTCGCAGTGGTCGAAACGCTCTGAGAACCACTGTACTTTTTTGTATCGAGTAAAAAATGTAGATGCGCGATTCACTAATTATTTGTTTTTCTTTGATAATTATTACTACTTTTTTAAAATAAGAACTGTCTCCTTTACTTCCTCAAAGTTTCAAAATATGTTTTTTTATAGTTCTCCTCAGGTGTTTCAAGTGAACTTTACCTCAGATTTTCGACGAATAATATTTTAGTTTGTAATCAAAGAATTTATTTTGGAAAGCCAAAGTTTAACTTTAATCATTTATTACTAACATATTTTCCAGAATTATAACGCACGTATTCTTCTT